>NW_025540180.1:0-9265 GCF_020615455.1 Coregonus clupeaformis | reverse complement strand
AGACCAGTGAGCAGCGGCTCCAAGGCACTATCCCAGCTGGAGCCACCACAGACCCCAGTGGAGAATGGTCTATGCACTGCATCTCTGAAAAGAAGAGGCGTCACTACAGACCGGTGGCGAAGCGGTTCAAAGGGCACTGCATCTCAGGCTGCCAGGAGGCGCCACCAGACCGAGGTCAGCATAACTGAGTGGGCGGATGTGTCTGAGGCACTGTATCCCTGGGCGAGGCGCTACTACAGACCGAGTGGACAGTTGCCCACACTGTATCTCAGCGCTAGAGGCGTCAGCCAGAGGATCGAGTGGAGCAGCGGTCTACAGACTGTATCCTCAGGCGAAAGGCCACTACAGACCGAGTGGAGTGTGCGGTCTAAGGCCCTGCATCCCCAATGCTCGGAGAAGGCCACTACAGACCGAAAGTGGCGCAGGCGGTCTGGGCTGGCACTGCATCTCAGCTAGAGGCGTCACTACAGACCGAGTGGGAGGAAGGGTCTGGGTGCACTGCATCTCAATGCAAAGTTCCTTTATAAACCAATTAACATGATGTCTTCTAATTGCAGTCTAAATTATAATATAATAGAGAACCATCGCCTTATATTAGAATATTTGTACATAATCAGCTTCAGACGCACCGCATAGGCAAGGTAATTTCAGTGTAGAAAGAAGAAACAGCCTGTTACCAGGCAGCAAAGATAGTAACGTTAGCATAAATCCCCGCACAGTCCCCGCAGCCGTGACAACTTTCATGGCTTGGAGGGAGGCTAATGCTAAAATGAGCTCAACCGGTGTCGCTTCATTCAGCCGATGGTGAAACTTTCAAACTGCTTTCCCCATTATGTAGCGAAGTCGGAGTCTGAGTCTATGCCCATTTTATTGCTCCGCCCTCCCGTTACGGGGTCTGGAGACGCCAAGGCTCCTACCAATTAGCTCCATGATACAAATTGGAAAACCCTAGCCGGGCTGGCTTACTCCATTACCCGCAGTAATAGACTTAAGTTCAATCCACTGAATGCATCATACACTGCTTACCAGGGGCCAGGGCCACTCACGCTATACACCTAAGATGCAAGCCAATAAGCCAAACCTGGCGAGTGCAGAGAGTAGAGATATTGTTATCCACGCTACACCAACGATAAGAAGTTAAACAGTCAGAGGTCAAATAAGTGGCAAAATATAGCTTCAAAGTAAAATCAGCTAGAAAGATGTGTTTACTCTAGTAATTGTCTCTGGCCCCCTCCCAGTTAGGGGGAGTGGACAGCTCTCACAGAGTCTCAGCACTCAATCGCTGGTTGAAAACTGTTTTCTGCCCCTCCCAAAATTAGAATTTGTGATAATGTGGCCCTCTTTCTGGGACTCACCTACAAACAGGACCAAGCCTGACCAGCACTGAGGAGTGACGGACTCCATCCGAAGCTGGAGGGGTGCTCTCATCTGCATATCTACCAACATAGATCAGGGCTCTAACTCCTCCTAGCCCCACAGTGAAATAGGGTGCAGGCCAGCGCAGGCTGTTGAGCCAACCTGCCAAAGCTTATGGAGTCTGCCAATGGCACAGTCAGTGTAGTCAGCTCAGCCATGGGCCCATTGAGACTGTGTCTGGCCTCAACCCTAGGTTGGGCAAAACTAAACAAGGTTGTTACTTCTGCCCAATCTTATTAGGATAAAGACCTCCTCCATTCCTGCCATTATTGAAAGGATCTTGATACCTCACATCTCTGTGGCAAATAGGGTTACTTAATGTTAGATCCCTCACTTCAAAAGGCAGTCATAGTCAATGAACTAATCACTGATCATAATCTTGATGTGATTGGCCTGGACTATGTCGCTTCGTGAATTGCTGTGATTAAATATGAGCCCTCACCTCCTGGTTAGCACTAGTGACCATATTCCCCGTGCATCCCAACGAATGAGGTGTTGACTAACATTTGCGATAGAATTCAATTTACAAAAAAAAAATGGCGTTTCGTCTTTTGAGCTTCTAGTCATGAAATCTATGCAGCCTACTCCAATCACTTTTTATAGCTACTGTTTACAGGCCTCCTGGGCCATATACATGCGTTCCTCTCTGAGTTTCCTGAATTCCTATCAGACCTTGTGGTCATAGCAGATCATATTCTAATTTTTGGTGATTTCCATATTCACATGGAGAAGTCCACAGACCCACTCCAAAAGTTTTCTTGAGCATTATTCGACCAGTGGGTTTTGTCCAACTATGTCTCTGGACCTACTCACTGCCAACAGTCATACTCTGGACCTAGTTTTCGTCCCATGGAATAAATTTTAGATCTTAATGTTTTTCCACAAAATCTGGACTACTTCGGACCACCATTTTGATCGTTTGCAATCGCAACAAATAATCTGCTCAGACCCCAACCAAGGAGCATCGAAAGTCGTGCTATAAATTCTCAGACAAGGCACAAAAATTCCTTGATGCCTTCAGACTCTTCTGCCTACCCAAGCGTCAGAGGACAAAAATCAGTTAACACACTTAACTGAGGAACTCAATTTAACCTTAAGCAATACCCTAGATGCAGTTGCACCCCTAAAAGCGAAAAACATTTGTCATGAAACTAGCTCCCTGGTATAAGGATACCCAAGCTTTTGAAGCTTAAGCTTTCCAGGAAATTGGAACGAGAAATGGCGCCACACCAAACTGGAAGTCTTCCACACTAGCTTGGAAAGACAGTGCAGTACCGGCTCAAGACCTCACTGCTGCTCGATCATCCTACTTTTCCAACTTAATCGAGAAATAAGAACAATCCAAAATTTCTTTTGATACTGTTGCAAAAGCTAACAAAAGCACCATTCCCCAAGAGAGTGATGGCTTTCAGTATTAATAAATTCATGAACTTCTTTGAGAAAGATCACCATACTAGAAAGTAAATACGGACTCCTCTTTGAATCTGCGTATTCCTCCAGGGCTGAACTGTACTGGATCTGCACAACACTGCGAGGGCCTGGGATCGGGAGAGACACTTAAGTGTTTTAGTACTATATCTCTTGACACAAGATGAAAATAATCATGGCCTCTAAACCTTCAAGTTAATACTGGATCCTATTCCTACTAACTGCTGAAGGAGCTGCTTCCTTGCTTGGCCCTCCTATGTTGAACATAATAAACAGCTCTCTATCCACCGGATGTGTACCAAACTCACTAAAAGTGGCAGTGATAAAGCCTCTCTTGAAAAAGCCAAACCTTGAACCGGAAAATATAAAAAAACTAACCAAATATCATATCGAATCTTCTCCATTCCTCTCAAAAATTTTAGAAAAAGCTGTTGCGCAGCAACTTCACTAGCCTTTCTGAAGACAAACAATGCATACGATGAATACTTCAGTCTGGTTTTAGACCACCAGCAACTGAGACTGCACTTGTGAAGGTGGTAAATGACCTTTTAATGCGTCAACTGAGGCTCTGCATCTGTCCTCGTGCTACTAGACCTTGGGGTGCTGCCTTTGACACCATCGATCACCACATGGTCTTTTTGGGGAGACTGGAAACCCAAATTGGTCTTAACGGACAAGTTCTGGCCTGGTTTCAGATCTTACCTGTCGGAAAGATATCCCAAGTTTGTCTCTGTGAATGGTCTGTCCTCCGACAAATCAACTGTAACTCCGCGATTGTTCCTCAAGATTCCAGGACCATGCTATTGTTTTCACGGCATATTTTACCTCTTGGGGATGTTATTCGAAAACATAATAGCAACTTTCACTGCTTGCGTGATGACACACAGCTACATATTCAATGGAAACATGGTGAAGCCCCAAAATGCTCACTCTCTCTGCTAGAAGCCTGTTTCAGACATAGGCAAAGTGGATGGCTGAAAACTTTCTCTTTAAACTCGGACAAAACAGAGGATGCATGTTCTAGGTCCCAAGAAATGCTAAAAAGAGATCTTCTCTGTTAAATCTGACAACCAATTATCTTGATGGTTGGAAAGTCGTCTCAAATAAAACTGAAGGACCTCGTGCGTTACTTGACGCCTAGTCTCTCTCTTTTGTCGAACATATCAAGACTGTTTCAAGATGTGCTTTTTTTCCATCCCTCTGTAACTTTGCAAAAATCAGAATTTCTTGTCCAACCAATGATGCAGAGAAAAATTCAATCCATGCATTTGTTACCTAGGTTGTAGGACTACTGCAATGCTCTACTTTCCGGCTACCCGGATAAAGCACTAAATAAACTTCAGTTAGTGCTAAAATACGGCTGCTAGAATCCAACTAGAACCAGAAATTTGATCATATTACTCCAGTCTAGCTTCCCACTGGCTTCCTGTTTAAGGCAAGGGCTGATTTCAAGGTTTTACTGTTAACCTAGCGTTACAGAGGCCTCCTACCTATCTTTCAAATTGATCCTGATACAACCAATACGAACGCTGCCGGTCACAAGACGAGCCTCCTAATTGTCCCTAGAATTTCTAAGCAATGACAGCGGGAGGCAGCTTTCTCTCTATAGATCTCCATTTTTATGGAACAGTCTACTGCACTCCAGCATGTAGGAGAGACGCTTAGACTCGGTCTCAACCTTTAAGTCTTTGTCTGAAGACTTCCATCTCTTCAGTAGGTCATATGGATTGAGTTGGTGGTCTGGCCCAGGAGTGTGAAGGTGAACGGAAAGGCTCTGGAGCAAACGAACAGCCCTTGCTGTCTCTGCCAGGCCCAAGTTCCCCAATTCTCTCTCCTGGGGTTCTCTGCCTCTAACCCTGTTACAGGGGCTGAGTCACTGGCTTTGCTGGTGCTCTTTCATGCCGTCCCTAGGAGGGGTGCTTCACCTGAGTGGGTTGAGTTACTGGCGTGATCTTCCTGTGGTGCGCCCCTTGGTTTGTGCTGTGAGGTGAGACCTCTGTGGGCTATACCCGGCCTTGTCTCAGGATTGGGTGTTAGTGGTTGAGGATATCCCTCTAGTGGTGCGGGGGCTGTGCTTTGGCAGAGTGGGGTGGGGTTATATCCTTCCTGTTTGGCCCTGTCCGAGGGTTTCCGGATGGGGCCACGTGTCTCCGGACGCTCCTGTCTCCCAGCCTCCAGTATTTATGCTGCAGTAGTTTTGTGTCGGGGCTGGGGTTAGTTGGTTATACCTGGGAGTACGCCTCCTGTATCCAGTGTCCTGTGTGAATTTGGATGCTCTCTCTAATTCTCTCGTTCTCTCTTTCTCTCTGAGAACCTGAGCCCTAGGACCATACGTCAGGACTACCGGGCATGCTAAGGACACCTTGCTGTCTCGTCCCGCCTGGCTCTGCTGCTATTCCAGTTTCAACTGTTCTGCCTGCGGTTACGAAACCCCTACCTGTCCCACCTGCTGTTTTCAACTCTTAATGGATCTCAGCTATGAAAAGCCAACTGAGAGACCTGAGCCCTAGGACCATACGTCGGGACTCCGCCGAATGTAGTGACTCCTTGCTGTCCCGAGTCCGCCTGGCCTTGCTGCTATTCCAGTTTCAACTGTTCTGCCTCAGTGTTATGGAACCCCTACCTGTCCCAGACCTGCATTGTTTTCAACTCTTAATGATCGAAGCTAGTGAAAAGCCAACTGAGATTTATTCCCAGATTATTTTTGACCATGCTTGTCCTTACCAGAACATTTTTGAACATCTTGGCATGGTTCTGTTTATGATCTCCACGGCACAGCCAGAAGAGGACTGTGGCCACCCCTCTAGCCTGTGGTTCCTCTCTAGGTTTCTTTCCCTAGGTTTTACCTTTCTGGAGTTTTCCTTCAGCCACCGTAAGCTTTTCTCACACCTGCATTACTAGCTGTTTGGGGTTTGTAGGCTGGATTTCTGTACAGCACTTGAGATATTAGCTGATGTCTGAAGGGCTATAAAAAATAAAATTGATTGAATGCCGAGGCCATCAGCAGAATTATGGTGAAAGTGGTTCAAGGCACTCAGATCCAAACAGCCTGAGGCTACTACAGACCAGTGAGCAGCGCCCAAGGCACTGCATCTCAGTGCTGAGGCGCTACTGGCACTTGGGTGGAGTAAGAAGTGTGTCTAAGGCGCTGCATCTCAGCTGTAGAGTGCACACTGAGGGAGCAGCGGTCTAAGGCGCTGCATCTATGTTAGAGGCTACTACAGACCGAGGTGGCGCAGCGCGGTTCAAGGCACTGCATCTCAGCATGGGTTACTACAGACGAGGAGTGATGCCCACAGACTGCATCTCAGCAGAAGGCGCTACTACAGACCGAGTGAAGCAGCGGCCCAAGGCACTGCATCTCAAAGTGCTTGAGGCGTCACTAGCAGACCCCCTGGTTCGATTCCAGGCTGGTCAACCGGGACGTTATAGCGCCACAAATTGGCCCAGTCGTTCGTTTGACGTGGTGGTCACATTGTAAATGGCACTAGTTCTTAACTGACTGCCTAGCAAAACAAAGGTTACCAAAAATTAAATAATAATAATCAGCTGATATGTTGAAACACTATCCCAGACAGTTTCCCATTACACAATATTAGCCTCTAACCAAGTGGAGAGTGACAGCTATAAAACTGACCTTGGACCTTACTAAAAGCCAGGGTCACTATTCATCAACAGCATTAACCCCTAAAGGAAACAGACCATTGTAGGTAATGATTAATGGTGATCCTGGTCAAACAGATGTATTTCCAATTTCCTGTCCATGTTTTATAAGCTACCCTGCAGGAAGCATGTCTCTCCTCAATACAGCTGAGTCCTGTCTGTCTCAGTGCCTCCTATAACAGTCCTGTCTGTCTCAGTACCCCCATAACAGTCCTGTCTGGTCTCAGTCCCTCTATAACAGTCATGTCTGTCTCAGTACCTCTATAACAGTTCCAGTCTGTCCCAGTACTTCTTATAATAGTCTCACCCTCAATTTCTCCACAGTCTGTCTATCTCTGTACTTATAAGCAGTCCTGTTTATACTTTGCAGGAAGGTCCTGTTCAATACCAAAAATTTGTAATATTCAAATGCCTAGCCAGACTTTATAGCAGAACACCAAACCAAAAAAAATCTTGTATTATCTCTCTCGCCAGCAAAAATTACATGCAATCACTTCAAACAAATTACACATTCATCTTTCAAATTTACAATAATCGTTCAACAAAACCAACTGAAAAAATCCTGGCAACAGTTTGTATATCACCCACACTCTGTAATTTCAATTATTCAGCCTATGTAAGAAATCGTCTGTTATACCGGCAACAGCTATCGACTGGTTCACACCCAGGGCCACAAAGCTATGTGAACTCGTTGAAATTCGACGACGGTAAACCAATGAAATAGCCCAGGCTATCGCCGTAATCTCACTGAACACAACAGGTTATTAGAGTTTGCATTTCAATCTGAGCCAGGCTTCCACTTCCTAACGAATAATATTTGCTTCAATCCTTGCATTCATTCTGCATTTAAATCAATGTCTTCATTTCGCACTAATAAATATATGTTATCATTATGACACTTTGTCATGTTTCATTGTCTTACATGCCTCTATAAAAAAACCAATATATATAAAGAAGTACAGTGGGGGAGAACAAGCATTTGACACTGCCGATTTGCAGCTTCCAACTACAAAGCATGTAGAGGTCTGTAATTGATCATAGTATCAACTGTGAGAGATATAATCTAAAACAAAAATCCAGAAAATCACATTACATAATTTTAAGTACTTAATTACTTTATTGCATGACATAGGTATTTTAATTAATCAGAAAAGCAGAACTTTTTAGCACAGAAACCTTTCAGAATACAGACTATACATTTCCCAGGTCTTGACCAGGTTTGCATACATTGCAGCAGGGATTTAACACCTCTGCAACCTTCTCCAGATCCTTCAGGTTTCGGGGCTGTCGCTGGGCAACACCTCAGCCCTTCCAAAGATGTACTATTGGGTTCAGGTCTGAAGAATGGCTAGGCTGCCACCCAGACCTTGAGATGCTTTCAATACGGAGCCACTCCTTTGCTGCCCTGGCTGTGTGTTCTGCACAAGGTTTTGGTGCTGGAAGACCCAGCCACTGACCACCTTTAATGCTTTCACTGAGGGAAGGAGGTTAAGCGCTAAGATCTCGCGATACATGGCCCCATCCATCCTCCCTCAATATGGTGAACACTTGTCCCCTTTGCAGGTGAAAAGCATCCCAAAGAACATGTTTCACCATGCCTACGGTTGGGATGGTGGCTCTTGGGGTTGTACCATCCTCCTTCTTCCTCCAACACTACAGGTGGAGTTTAGACCAAAAAGCTCTATTTTTGTCTGATCAGATCACATGACCTCTCCTCCATCTTCCTCTGGATCATCCTGGTCAGCCAGCAAACGAATGATCTGCACATACCTATTGCATAGGACCAGTAAAATGGCAGTATTTTTAAACGATGACAAATAGTAAAGTTTAATAGCTGGTTTTCTTGAGATCAGGTCCAGCCTTTTCTGAGGTCAGGCTGATTTGGGTCCGCCGTAAGGTTCAATAATCCCCACCTTCCTCATGACTGGCTGATGCCCACTGAGGAAAGATCTTTTGCATGGAGCCCAAGATTCAGGATATTGACCGCTATCTTTGAACTTTCAATTTTTCTAATAATTGCCAACAGTTGCTGCCTTCAACCAAGCTGCTTGTCTATTGTCCTGTAGCCCATCCAGCCTGTGTGCAGGTCTACACGGTTATCCCCTGGATGTCCTTACACAGCTCTCTGGTCTGGCCATTGTGTGAGAAAGGAACTGTTTGATTGAGTGTGTGGACAGGTGTCTTTTACAAGCCAGGTAACGAGTTCAAACAGGTGCAGTTAATACAGGTAATGAGTGAAGACAGGAGGGCTTCTAAAAGAAAAACTAACAGTCTGTGAGAGCCGGAAATTCTTTTACTGGCAGAGGGTGATCAAATATTTGTGTCATGCAATAAATTGTAAATGGAATATTTAAAATTCATACAATGTGATTTTCTGATTTTTGTTTTAGATTCCGTTTCATACAGGTTGAAGTGTACTGATGATAAAATTATAGAATTCTTACATGCTTTGGGGTAGGAAAACCTGCAAAATCTATGTATCAAATACTGTTCCCCCACTGTATGTGTATATATATATATATATATATATATATATATATATATATATATATATATATATATATATATATACACAATTGAATGAAGTTTATATACACCTTAATAAATACATTTAAACCTATGTTTTTCACAATCTCTGAAGCATTTAACTTATATGCAAAAATTCCTGTCTTAGGTCAGTTAGATCATCACACTACTTTTGGCACGTGAATTGTCAGAATAGTAGAGATTTATTTATCAGCTTAATTTATTTTCATCA
>NW_025540179.1:0-9269 GCF_020615455.1 Coregonus clupeaformis | reverse complement strand
TATTGAAATCACTCCACTTTAAAAAGAACACTAGTCACTTTAATAATGTTTACATATCTTCACTTCTCATCTCATATTATATACTGTATTCCAGTGTCGGCTCCTAAAAAATTTCTCAGGAGGGCAATTTTTCTGATATTTGTACCTACACACATTTAAAAAAGATATGTCCAGCAACAACATGAAGACCGGGGCAGCATATAAGTCAATACCAGAACATTTATTAACTGATCTCAAAAGTGTTGGCTTACCAGGGTTAGGTGGAGCCCTCAGTTTTGCTCATCTTTTGCCTTTCATAAACTAACTCAAACACTCACATAGACACTTCACACACTGGATTACCGTCTGAGGATGTGCTTCTTGCTATTATTATATTTTTTATAGTAATTATTATTGTTATAATTTTAAAATCTATTTTGGTCAGGAGCTTTTATAAGTTTCTGTTCCTATCTAATAACAATGAGTTGTCTCTATCTTGTCAGCCTTCAGCAGGTTTAGACAACACCCCCTCATCCTCTCAGTTTTCCAACTCACGGTTCTTGCTCTAAAACACACACACACTCAAACCCACACACACACAATCATCCTTTAAACACACACACACACACACACTCATCACTGTTAAACACCCACACACACACACACCACACACACACAACAAATCCCTCTCTTAGGTAACATTTGAAACAGAGGCCCGACTCAGAGCCAATGCAGCAGTAGCCAGTAGCCTGCAGGACCTCGCTTTCTCATCACCAATCAGAAGATCAAACTACTAGATTAAACCTACTTCATTTATTGCATAATATCCCACATTTACTCTAACTTCAATATATATATATATTTTCCATTCGCCTTTTATCCGACTTACATTCATCCGTCATATTTTGTGTATGGTTCCGATCCAACCCACTACCTTGGCGTTACAAAGCACCATGCTCTACCAGCTGAGCTACAGAGAAGTGGATCACTCATGATGCGCATTGCAATTGTAAAATATCAACACATTGGAGACACCCCTCATTTTTGGAGACATGTTATTACAGTAAACTTTGTAGATCACTCTAACTAAATAAAACATTTTAGCTGCCTAGCTAATCATCTTAAACTAAATGTGGGGCAAACAATTCAGTTATTTACCGTTAATTTTGGGGGATTGGGGTGAAAGAAATCAAGTTACATAGTGATATTTACATATACTGTATTGACAATATACCCAATATTTTACCTAGTTGCTGTACCTGCACCAAAACACCATTATTGTTCCTTCATAGCTTGTTCTCAAAATCTTTTCACATTGGGAAATTTGTTTTCCACTTTTATTTCCATATCACTCGTTCTCATTTTCTCTGCACAATTTCCAATCAAATCACAGTATCGCTATCGTATAGAATCATACTCCAATGCTGATCATTATCTTATCTAGGTTCCTCAATTCCCAGCCCAAGATTCATTTTCACAACAAATCTCTTACCTAGAAATATGTCTTCTCCCGGCATGTTCTCCAGCAATGTTTACTTTTTGACGTTCTATTCATCTCACTTTCCAACATATATACCACATGTAATATTTTGGTAAGTGATCAAATATAACTATGTCCCAATTAAAATATATTATCAATTTCTCTTATCTGATATGTAAGTAATGGGCTTAATTTATAGCTCCTGTTTATCCGTGAATTCCATATATTTACTCTGAATACTCTTTATTACACCATATCCATCATAACCCTTGTATTATCAACACTAACCTCATCGTTGTGGCGGGCGGACTTGGCTACCTGTATCCCTCGTCATCCGTTGAGTGAGTGGCAATGTCTTTCGTTGTACCAATTTTTGGAAAATCCTCGGGTGTAGGACTTTCCTCTTTATTAAAACCTGTTGAATTATTACATTTGGTCTGGGAGGTCCTAATTGTTTACGTTTCCAATTTATCTTCATTTGTTCCCAATCGCGACAAAAAGAACTTCTTTCAAACAATCCACTCTTTCTCATCGTTCATATTACGTAACGTGTATTACTATAATCCCTCCACCGTTATTTTGGCTCTGAAATTTGAAAATATTTTTGTCTTTACAACTTCTGGTCGATTATTCAACCTACTAATCCCCAAAGCCATTTGAAGCACGACTTCCAGCCTGATTCGAGCATTTTAGTAGCAGTGTGGCACTGTGCAGATCGCTAAGTTACAAACTACTGTTGCTATATAATTATTAAAAAAAATTCCTTCTTTTCCCGTTTGGCGGTGCGTACGCCCCATATCCCCCTATTACACCCTGCTTATTCTATTCTATTATTCTTTATCTTAGTCCATGCCGCTCTGTCATTGCTTTCCATATATTATATATTCTTAAATTCCATTCCTTACTAGATTTGTGTGTATTTGGTATATGTTGTGGAATTATATATTACTTGTTAGATATTACTACACCGTGGACTAGAAGCACAGTATTTCGCTCTACCCTCATACATCTGCTAAACAAACACAAATTTGATTTGATTTGATTCATTTCATTTTCATTTGTACCATGTTTTATTGAAAACATAACCACAGAGAAATGTTGTATATAGTATAACAAGTTTGCAGAATACAAAAACATATTTCATACACTTTATTTATTTTAACATTTATTGTTTTAAGTGAGAATGCATTTCTGAAGCCGGATCGGCCACAATCCCTCTCCTTTTCCCCTTTACCTACTACGTAGCTGTTTGTTATTGTAATTCCACTATTATAGGCAGGTTGCGTTATTAAAACCCTCTCAAACAGCCTGTGATTAATTATATTTTCTGGGCATTGGATCACAGAGGTGTAAAAACTCACACAACTGAGGGAGAAGACCAAGAGAACTAACTCAAAATGTAGGCATTAAATCTATTTTTGGATCAAACAGCATTCATTCCCATATGAAAACAAACATGATACATGGGGGATTTGTTTATTTTTTATTTAGTAATAGTTGTTAAAACTGTATAATGTATATCAGTTTCATTTAAGACCAATGATTACACGTCCCATATAATTGCAAAATAGTTGGGAAGAGATTTTTAACATACCGATCCCATGCATAGTGTTTATAACTGATACGCAAAACACACCCAGATTCAAACCTTAAATCTTTCAATTTAATTATTTTTAAATTCTTGCTACAAATAGAATGTTATTTATATGGGGGATACAATCTTCCCAGCTCTGCAGATTTTGCTGTGAAGACGAATCTTAGATCATTTGTTTTGGTACTGTCCATTTTGTAGCTTGTTTTTGGACACGGTCCAGGAATGGCTAAAGGATTGCAATATTTACCTGAGCTAACCCTGCAGATAGCACTACTGGGTGATCTGAAAAGTCATAGTCAATCGATCAATAACATAATAATACTATAACAAAAATAAATTTTTCAATTCACAATCTTAGAAACATTGAAATAAATTCAAACTTTTGTAAACATCACAGTACCAGTTGAAACATATATGCAAATAGAAATCCTATATGATTTTAAAAAGATAGATGGGAGGGGTGTTGAATGGAATTGAAGGATGGACTAATAACAACTAACAACAAACAATAACAAGATACTAACATGTGAGGCACGCTGTGTCCATAATAAGTGTATGGGTTTAGGTTGCTTTTTTAAGGAGCACGGTTAGAAAGATATAGCATATAAACAAACTGATGGACACATCATGAAAATGATCGGAGAGGTTGAGAGCAGAAGAAGTTCGGAAAAGATCAAACAAAATTAATTACTGTAAAATAGATTGTTCCATAAAATTAGAAGTAGTGGGTTAACTGGGCTGGAAGTGAGTGATGTTGTTCACTGTTTACTCCAAGATGGGAAAGGTGGGGGGTTGGATAATAAGTTTATATTTTTTTAAAGGATGTGTATTTATGTATGTATATGTGTATGTATGTGTATGTGTATGTATATATATATACACATCTAAAAAAGTTAAACACTAAATACACATCCTAGAGTCTGAATAATAGAAATAATCTGTCATGACCCTCTCACTCCCCGGGTTACCACCTTAATGTGTTTCCACTATCTTCCCTCTCTCATCTCTCTCTCTCTCAGCCTATGGGCTCCACCTGTCCCTGCTCTCTCACTCTAATTACTCTGCCACTGCGCTGCATTACCCACTACCTCTCCCATATTTAAAGTCTCCGTCTTTCAGCTCTCCTTTGTCAATCGTCTGCAAAGCTCCCACCCGGAACCTCTTGTCTTCTAGCTCACCCCTGTTTTACCCCGGACCTGCCTGATTCTTGATCTCTTCTGCCCCAGAAAACCAGTCCTGCTCTTTCTCCATTCACGACTCCTGACTACTCTTCGACCCGGTAACTCTGCCCACCTTCTGCCTTGCTACAACGTATTTGATTTCCCTTAACTTACTTCTCTGTTTTCATCCTTGTTCTGTGTTTCCTCCCCCCAGGACTTCTGGACCACCAACCACCGGCGTCATGGCGGACGCTATCAGCTTCACGCCACTGGGGGAGGCACAGACCCACACATCGAGGCGGGATAACCCCTGGAGCCTTCACTCACTCCCTACATCCCTTTCCCCTTAAGTTTAAATAAACTTTTTCTGGTGTGACACAATTGTGGTCCTCTTGTCGTCTGCTCTGAACCTACAGTGCGATCCTACCATCATGACTCAGCCCTCCCACTTCCCGACATGAAACCGAACCTGAGCACCCCCCCATCTACGCCTAACCACACTGAGAGGGCTCCCATCGCACATCACCACTCTCTGCTTCAGTTCGTCTACCAACAGCATCAGCAGTTCCACAGCACCAGCGGCGTCCCAGCAGCAGCAACAGCTTACTCCCATCATCCCGCTCCTCACCAACCTTCCCCACCAGTCCTCCCACCACCCTGCCTCGGGTTACCTCCCCGGTCATTTCCTCCCAAGATTTCCTTCATCCCATTCCTACTAGCTGCTACTTCGGATTCTCTTGCAGTCAAGACCTGTCGCCGCGGAGGGGGGCTGGGGAGTCGGTATGCCATCGACTCACCTGGCGGGCCGAGCTCGACTCTGGGAACAGCAGAGTTAGCTCAAACCCGGTGATGCAACCTTCGGCCTGTTTGCTGAGGGAGATGCTGAAGGTGTTTGACCTGGATTCACCAACCGCAGGCGTCTCTGAACTGTTCATATTCGACAAGCCAGGCGTACAATGTCGCAACCATTCCATCGACTTCCGAACCCTGGCAAGGCGAAGTTCTTGAACCCCATCGTTGGTAGACCCGCTTCTTCCATACTTGCTATATATCAAGGGCGAGTTGGTCTCCCATACTTTCCATCTGATAACATCGCACTACTGTCCGATCAATCCCTCGTCGTAGAGGGCGCCAAGATCCTCCGACTACCGGCATTCGAGAGATCCGACTGGGCTCCTGTCGCTTCTGTCCACTCCCCCAATCAACTTGATCAGTCTGAGCCTTGGATGGGCGAGCTCCACTCCCAGCGCCGCGCCCTCCACCTCACCTCTCCTCTATTGTAGTATACATCTGTGTACCTCTTAAAACCGCTCACCGGGCATGGGGGGTCGTTAGCTCAATGACCACCCAGTCCTCCACCGCAAACCCTTGCTGCAGGGTTCACCTCCTCCTCTCTGACTCCTACTCACACCCTGGCTGCTCATGGTGATTCTCCCGAGCCAGCATAATGACATCAAGCGCTGTCACGCCAGCTGGGACTGAAACTCCGTTTGCACTCCTATTCCTCCTGGACCTTTCGTCTCCTCATGTCCCGGTCTTATGTCTGTCCGAAACCATCAGACTATCATTTCACCTGCTCCCCCTCTCCCGGCCAACCCCTCATCCTGGGTTACCCATGGCTCCGCCCGCACAACCTCGCTCGCTTCGTTCGGTGGGAACTCCACCTCCTCTTGCTCCTACCCCTCGCCATACCTACCTAACTCCACGCCCCTGACCTCTCCCATGTCCCAGGAGATGCTACCATGGTCTCAGAAAGTGTTTAACACACACCCACATCTCTCCCCCTCCCGAGCCTCTTGCCACTTGACCTCCTCCCTGACTCCCCTCAGGGGTCTCTTTATCGTTGTCTGCTCCTAAAGAAGGTCCATAGACTACATCAATACTCTCTGTCCACAGGATTGATCCGTTCCATCTTCATCTCCCTGGTGCTGGCTTCTTCTTTGTGGGGAAGAGGGATCTCTTCCCCCTCCATCACTCAGATCACACATCCTAAGTTCCCCTCTCCCTCTCTCACCTCTGCTTTTGAGTTGCTCCAGGACCACTGTTTTACCAAGTTGGATCCTCAGAACCGCTTACCACTAGTGCGGATCCGGGGAGGAGATGAATGGAGGGCCCATTCAATACACCAACAGGCCCCTCCCGGGTATCTGGTTATGCCTTTCTGACCTCACCAATGCTCCTGCTGTGTTCCAGGCTCTAGTGAATGATTACTCCGGGACATGTTAAACAAGTTTGTCTTCGTTTACCTGATACATCTTCTTCAAACCTGTCTACACACCCCCATGTCCAGCAAGTCCTTCCTCGTCTTCTGGAGAATTCCCTCGCAAGGAGAGAAATGTGAGTTTCCCGTCAAACAGTGCCTCCTCTGGAGAGATATCCAAATGATCCTGCCAAAGTATCAGCGTCACGTCATCCAGTTCCGACATCAACAGTTTCTGGGTTTTGCTAACTTCTATAGAAGGTTTATCCGAATCCGTTTCTGCCCCTCCTCACCTGCTCTAACCCACACCAAGCAACCCTTCACCTGACCCGCAGCCACAAGGCCTTCAGTACCCTCGGTAAGGTTCACCTCCCTCCCATCCTCCAGATCGTACCCCAATTCATTGTGATTGGACCTCGGATGTGGGGTTGGTGCTGTGATTTCTCCAGTGGGCTGATCTCCATCCCTGTTTTTTCTCTTCGTTTCCCCCTCTGGGTGCAATTCCACCTAGGCCTAGAGGCTGCTGCTGTGAAGCTTGCCTTGGAGGAGTGGCGTCACTGGTGGGTCCCCATTCCTTTCTCGTTTGACCATCATTGCTCTCGGCCATCTTAACTCCGGCCTGGGCCCTGTTCTTCCACCGGTTTAATTTCACTCTGTCATTCGGCCTGGATCCCACCCCCTCTTCTTCAGAAATGACACCCTCCAAATCCTGTTATTCTCCAAGTCCCTGCCATCGTACCAGCTCTGACCTGCTGTTGAGGAACGGGTGCTGGAAGCTCTCCGTAACCAGCCCCGGTCCCAGCACTTTGCCCACTACCACCTTTTTCCCCGGAACCTAGGTCCCAGTTCGTTCCCAGTGGGACATACTCCCGCCTAGCTTGTCACCCTGGCTCCACCCCACTTCCAGCCTGCTCGAGAGGTTCCTGGTGGCCCTTAAAAATGTGCGGAATTCTCCAACCTCCCCATCTGCAACCAACACAATCTCCTCCAGCCCCGATTCCTGCGCCCCTGCCTGTGCCCAGCGTCCCTGTCTCACATCGCCCTTGACTTTGTCACGGGGCTGCCCTTCCAAGACAAATCGTCATTCTCACCATAGTTACCGATTCAGCAAATGGCACCACTTCATTCCCCTCCCCAAGCTCCCAACCGCCAAGACCGCCCAGTGGTCCTACACGTCTTCTATCCGGCTGCCAAAGGATGTGAGTTTCTGACCGTGTCCCCAATTCTCCTCCCTTTTTGAAGGGTTCTTCACCTAACATCAGTCTACTTCGATTCCATCCCCAATCCAATGCTCGCGGGCAAATCAGGAGCTCGAAAGGCACTGCGATGCATATTCACCAACCCCCTTTACTCCTGAGTCGCAAATTGACATGGTGATACGCACACAATTCTCTACCTGCTCTGCCATCTTTCCCTTTCCAATGTGTTTATGGATACCAGCCTCCTCTATTTGCCAGTCAGGAAGGAGGTTACTTGCCGCATCTGCACTTTGTTTGCCCGTCGGTGTCGCCGCACCTGTCTCAGGCCCGAGCTTCCACCACTTCTCAGATCCGTTTCCATCTCCCACTACCGGGGCCAACCTCATCCCTGCTCCCACCTACCATGTTGGTCAAGGGTGTGGTTGTCGAGTCAAAACCTGCCACTCAGGGTGGAGTCGCGAAGTTGGCACCCTCGGTTCATTGGCCCATTCCCTATCTGGTGATTAGCCCCAACTGCTGTCCTCAACTCCTAATTCCATGAGGGTGCACCCCACTTTCCATGTGTCTAGATTAAGCCCATTCATGAGAGTCCGCTGTCCTGCTGCGCCTTGTCCTCCTCCTCCACGGCTGCGTCGATGGTGGTCTGGTTTTACACCGTCCGCCGCCTGCTTCGGTCCAGGCGGAGGGGTAGGTGGTCTCAGTACCTCATTGACTGGGAGGGCTATGGAGCCTGAGGAAAGGACCTGGGTGCCAGCTAGTCGGATTGTGGATAACTCTCATCCCGCCTTCCACCAACGGCATCCTATCACCTGCAATCCGTGAGGGGCCGCCCCAGAGGGATCCCTACCGTCCTGCCGCTCGGCTTCCTGTCCTGTGCCTGATCCTGTCTCGGGACCTGTCCCATCTCCCCCACGCCCTCCTTCCTCCGAGGATGAGGGCGTTCGCGCTCGGACCGTTCAGGAGTTCTACCTCCTCCGGCTCCTCCTCCCCCCCGCGTGGTGTTGCTCTTGGACTTCTGGCCGTCCCTTGGGGGTTCTGTCATGAGCCTCTCACTCCCCCGGGTTACACCTTAATTTTTCCACTATCTTCCACTCTGCTCCTCTCTCTCTCTTACTCAGCCTACTCCACCTGTCCCTGCTCTGCTCGGCTCTAATTACTCTGCCAGCTGCGCTGCATTGCCCACTAGTCCTCTCCCATATTTAAATCCCTCTCTCCAGCTCTCCTTTGTCAGATCGTCTGCAAAGCTCACACCCCCAACCTGTGTCTCGCCTTCTGGCTCACCGTTTTGTGACGACCTGCCTGATTCTTGGATACTCTTCTGCCCCAGAAAACCAGACCTCTTTCTGCCATTACACTCCTACTACTCTTCAGTAACTCTACCAGCCTTCTGCCTTGCTACAACGTATTTAGTTTCCCTTACTTACTTCTCCTGTTTTCATAGCCCCGTTGTGTCTGTGTTTCCTCCCCCCAACTTCTACCACCACCACCTCTCCCTCTCCTCCACTGGGAGTCACACCCCACATCGATCACCCTGAGCCTTCACTCACTCCCTACATCCCTTTCCCCTTAAGTTTAAATAAACTTTCTGGTGTGCTTAGCAATTGTGGTCCTCTTGTGGTCCTGTCTGAACCGTACATAATCTTATTAAATACTTTTT
>NW_025540178.1:0-9283 GCF_020615455.1 Coregonus clupeaformis | reverse complement strand
CTTGTTCTAGGTCCCAGAAACAAAGAGATCTTCTGTTAAATCAGCAAGATTTCATCTTGATTTTTAGCAAAATTAATCTCAAATAAAACTGTAGAACCTCAAATGTTACTCTTGACTATCTCTCTTTTGTGAACATATCAAACTGTTTCAAACGCTTTTTTCCATCTACTAACATTGCAAAATTCAAAATTTTCTGTCCAAAATTGATGCAAAAAAATTAATCCATGCATTTTGTTACTTCTAGGTTAGACTTCTGCAATGCTCTACTTTCCGCTACGGATAAAGCACTAAATAAATTGATTAGTGCTAAATACGCTATTAGAATCCTGACTAGAACCAAGAGGATTTGGTCATATTACTCCAGTGCTGGCTTCCCACACTGGCTTCCTGTTGAGCAAGGGCTGATTTCAAGGTTTTACTGTTAACCTATAAAGCGTTACATAGGCCACTCCTACTATCTTTCGAGTTGTTCCTGCCTACATACCAATAAATACGCTACGGTCTGAAGCCGCCCAGGCCCTCCTAATTGTCCCTAGAATTTCTAAGCAAACAGCGGGAGGCAGGGGCTTTCTCCTATAGATCTCCATTTTTTATGGAACAGTCTGCCTACCCATGTGAAACGCAGACTCGGTCTCAGCCTTTGAGTCTTTACTGATGACTTGTCTACTTTGATAAGGTCATGGATTGAGTGTAGTCTGGCCCAGGAGTGTGAAGGTGGAGGCAGAGAAGGCTCTGGAGGGAGCAGCCCTTGCTGTCTCTGCCAGGCCGGTTCCCCTCTCTCCACTGGGCTTCTCTGCACTCTAACCCTGTTACAGGGGCTGAGTCACTGGCTTGCTGGTGCTCTTTCATGCCGTCCCTAGGAGTCTCATTGAGTGGAGTTGAGTTACTGACGTGATCTTCCTGTCTGGGTTAGGCGCCCCCTTGGTTTGTGCTGTAGTGAGAGACCTCTATGGGCTATACTCGGCCTTGTCTCAGGATTGTAAGTTGGTGGTTGAGATATCCCTCTAGTGGTGCCCGAGGCTGTGCTTTGGCAGAGTGGGTGGGAGTTATATCCTTCCTGTTTGGCCCTGTCGGGGTTTCTTCGGATGGGGCCACAGTGTCTCCGACCGCTCCTGTCTCAGCCTCAGTATTTATGCTGCAGTAGTTATTTCGGGGCTGGGGTTAGTTAGTTATACCTGGAGTACTTCTCCTGTCTTATCCATTCTGTGTGAATTTAAGTATGCTCTCTCTAATTCTCTCGTTCTCTCTTTCTCTCTGAGAGACACAGGCCCTAGGACCATACGTCAGACTACCGGGCATGCTAACACCTTGCTGTCCCCAGTCAACTTTGGCCTTGCTGCTATTCCAGTTTCCAACTGTTCTGCCTGCGTTCACAAACCCCTACCTGTCCCCCTCCACCAACACCCTTAATGATCGGCTGAAAAGCCAACTGGGAACCTGAGCCCTAGGACCATGCGTGGGACTGCCGGCCGTAGTGACTCCTTGCTGTCCCCAGTCACCTGGCCTTGCTGCTATTCCAGTTTCAACTGTTCTGCCTACCCGGTTATGAACCCCTACCTGCTCCCAACCTGCTGTTTTCAACTCTTAATGATCGGCTATGAAAAGCCAACTGAGATTTATTCCTGATTATTATTTACCATGCTTGTCACTTATAACATTTTGAACATCTTGGCATGGTTCTGTTATAATCTCGCTTGCAGCCAGAAGAGGACTGGCACTCATAGCCCTGGTTCCTCTCTGGAGTTTCTTCCTAGGTTTTGGCCTTTCTAGGAGTTTTTCCTTCCATTTAGCTACACCTGCATTACTAGCTGTTTGGGTTTATTTTGGAGTTTCTGTACAGCACTTGAGATATTAGCTGATGTACGAAGGGCTATATAAAATAAAATTGATTGATTGAAATTGATTTAAGATTAGGTTATCCTACCAACAGGACATTAAAAACTGTAATATCTTATGTTTCACGGAGTCGTGGCTGAAGCGACAACAATGATAACATTCAGCTAGCAGGCTATACGCTACATCGGCGGCCAGTCAGAGCGGCACAGCTCCGGTAAAGACAAGGAGTGGCCGGTCTGTTATATTTATAAACAACAGCTGGTGCACAAAATCAAATACTAAGGAAGTCTAGGGTTTTGCTGCCTGAGGTATATATCTTATGATAACTGTAACCACACTATTGCAAAGAGAGTTTTCATCTATATTTTTCATAGCTGTCTGTTCACCACCCACAAACCAATGCTGGCATTAAAGATTGCATTGAATAGGTTGTACAAGGCCATTTAATCAACAGGAAAACGCTCATCCAGATGCAGCGCTCCTAGTGGCAGGGGACTTTAATGCAGGAAACTTAAATCGTTCTACCTAATTTCTACCAGCATGTTAATGTGCAGCAAAAAAACTCTAACCACCTTTACCCCCACACAGAGGCATACAAAGCTCTCCCTCACCCTCCATTTGGCAAATCACCACCAACTCTATCCTCCTGATTCCTGCTTATAAGCAAAAACTAAAGCAGAAAGCACCAGTACTCGGTTAATAAAGGTGGTCAGATACGCAGATGCTAAAAGCTACAGGACTGTTTTGCTAGCACAGACTGAACATGTTCGGGATTCTTTCAACCAGCATTGAGGAGTACACCGCATCAGTCACTGGCTTCATCAATAAGTGCATCATGATTCGTCCCACAGTACCTCGCATTACATACCCCGAAGCCATGGATTACAGGAAACATCCGCGCTGGGCTAAAGGTTAGAGCTCCTTTCAAGGCAGGACTCTAACCCGACGCTTATAAGAAATCCCACTATACCTCCAGCCGAACCATCAAACAGGCAAAAGAGTCAATACAGGTCTAAAGATTGAATCAACCTGGCTCTGACGCTGCGTCGGATGTGGCAGAGGCTTAAAACTATTACAGACTACACGGGAAGCACAGCACTTGAGCTGCAGTGACACAAGCCTACCAGGCCAGGCTAAGCCACTTCTATGCTCGCTTAAAGAATAAACAACACTGAAGCATGCATGAGAGCACCAGCTGTTCGGATGACTATGTAATCCACGCTCTCCATAGCCGATGCTTAGCAGGTAAGACTTTTAAGCAGGTCAACATTCACAAGGCCGCAGGGCCAGGCCAGTTACCAGGCGTGTACTCCGGGCATGTGCTGACCAACATGTATTGTCTTCACCCAGCATTTTCAACATGTCCCTGACTGAGTCTCAATACCAACATGGCTCAAGCAAGACCACCATAGTCCCCCATTCCCAAGGACTCTAAAGTAACCTGCCTAAATACTACCGGAACCCGTAGCACTAGCGTCTGTAGCCATGAAGTCTGAAAGGCTGGTCATGGCTCATCAACCAGCATTATCCCAAAACTAACCACTCCAATTTGCATACACTTCCAACAGATCCACAGATGATGCAATCTCCTATCGCACTCCACACTGCCCCTTTTCCCACCTGGACAAGAGGAACACCTACGTAGAGAATGCTATTCATTGACTACAGCTCAGCATTCAACACCATAATTGCCCTCTAAGCTCATCACTAAGCTAAGGATCCTGGGACTAAACACCTCCCTCTGCAACTGGATCCTGACTACAATGGAGCGCCCCCAGGTGTGAGGGTTGGTAACAACACATCTGCCACACTGATCCTCAGCAGAGGGCCCCTCAGAGTTGCGTGCTCAGTCCCCTCCCTGTACTCTCTGTTCACCTTTGACTGCATGGCCAAGGCACGACTCCAACACCATCATTCGGTTGCCGACTGACACAGCAGTGGTAGGCCTGATCACCAACGCGGTGAGACAGCCTGGGGGGAGGGGTCAGAGATCTGGCCGTGTGGTGCCAACAACACCTCCCTCAAGCGTGACCAAGACAAAGGAGATGATTGTGGACTACAGGAAAAAAATTAGGACTAAGGCACGCCCCCATTCTCATCGGCGGGGCTGTAGTGGAACAAGAGTTGAGAGCTTCTAGGATTCCTTGAGTTATCTCCACACTTCTGTGAACTATCTTAATCCAAACACACCAAGACGTCGTGAAGAGGGCACGAGGCAAAGCCTATTCCCCTCAACTAAAGATTTGGCATAGGTCCCCAGTCCTCAAAAAACTTCTACAGCTGCACCATCGAGAGCATCCTACTGGTTGCATCACATATTAGTATGGCAACTGCTTGGCCTCACCGCAAGGCACTACAGAGGTAGTGCGTACGGCTGATACATCACTGGGGCAAAGCTTCCTGCCATCCAACCTCTATCTCTGGCGGTGTCAGAGCAAGGCCCTCAAAATTGTCAATGACTCCAGCCACCTAGTCACTTAGACTGTTCTCTCTGCTACCACTTGACAAGCGGTACGGAGTGCCAAGTCTAGGTCAAAACTTCTCAGCAGCTTCTACCCCCAAGCGCAAGACTCCTGAACAGCTAATCATGCTACCTATTCACTCCCCCCACCCCATCCTTACGCTGCTGCTACTCTATTGAAGTATTTATGCATATTCACTTTAACTCTATCCACATGTACATATTACCTCAGCACTACCTCAACTAGTTTCCCTCTACATTGACTCTACTGCTTAGTACCCCCTGTATATATAAGCCTCCCTACTGTCACTTTATTTTACTTCTGCTCTTTTTTTTTTCTCAACACTTTTTTGTTATTTTGTTGTTTTATTCTTATTTTGTTTAAAATAAATGCACTGTTAGTTAAGGAGCTGTAGTAAGCATTCACTGTAATGTCTGCACCTGTTGTATTGAAAGTATGTGACCAATAAAATTTGATTTGATTTGATTTGATACTAATTATTTAAATTATGCCTTTATTTTGGCATGTTCAATTGAAGCTCAGAGTTTTTTGCAAAATCTGATGACGTTTAAGCTGCATGGCCTTAAATCAGGGAGTACAAATAAATAATGCAATGTCCTCTTTTTGAACGCTTTTCCAATTAGCACTTTGGGTGAATTACACGTTGATTACCACTATACAATACTATACACATTAAAACGTAAATACTGTAATTATGTTATCATACAATGCAACTCCAAAGTTCCAGAAGTATCAGAACACTTAAGAAGGTAGTTCTAACCTTAAATATGACTGGGAAAAGTGTCAAAAATAAGAAAGCAATGTATTCCATGGTACACACGAAACCAGCAAAACATGAACAGCAACAGTCTAAACATAGCTGAGGGCAATTGAGCACAATGTCCACTCAGATGACAGCGAATGGACCTATCATAACCCCTACAGGAAGGGTGAGAAATCCATATATTCATTTAAACCAGGGTATTTAGTGGCCTGTAGTTTGCCAAAATCCCAAAACTTTCCCTTTGGTTTAACTGTTTAAACCCGGTCCCCTTGCTAATAGAGGCCGGAATATGATCAATACCCATAGCTTGTAGGGAGGCAGGGTTGCCAAGGTGTAAGGACTTGTGATGCCTTGCCATGGGGTAATCTTCATTGCCTACCCGTGTAGCGTACCCATGTTCCGCTAAGCGGTCTTGGGCATCTCTTTGTCAAGTCCAATGTAGAACACCTTGCACTGTGGACATTCCAATCTATAGATACATGAGTGGTTTTGCAGTTAATAAATCCTTCTCCATTTTGAGGCTGTGTCAACAAAATATTTTTCTATGCAATATTTCTGCAATGGTTGCACTGGTTACATTAAAAGAGCCCATGGGTTTGTGGTCAGCCATGTTTTTTGAGAGTCACCCGGAAGATAACTGTGGAATGGTGTCATTTAGGTTAACATCTCTTATTATACTGGTGGCTCAGAAAGACTTGGCATGGTAGCGTATCACTTTGGATGATTCCCCAATTATTTTTAATGATTATTTTAATGTTCTCTGCTTCAGTGCTTATTTTTGTAACAAAATACACTCTCTCTGATCACTGGCACTCCTTTCGCAACAAGGATTCTCGCTGTCAAGTAATCCCAGCCCTTATACCATCTTTCCAGGACCTGAGCGCCTAACCCGATTCCCGATTCTCAATTCCAGCAGATTTACACTGTAGTCTGTTTCCTGATCGCAAAACCTGCGACTCTTTGGAATTAGCCATATGGAATGTTCTCTTTTAGCCTTTTGGGGTGAGGATTGCTCTGCCCTCAGAATGGTATTCCCATCTATGTAGTCTTCCTAAGATTATTCACGCACATCATTTTTACTAATGTAGAAGTCCAAAATATATGTTATCCTTGCTGTACTCCATAGTTAGTTTGATGTTAGGATTAATGCTGTTAGTGTTGGTGGAAGAAATAAGTTCATCTTACCCAGGCGGACCAAAACAGGCAAACATCATCAATATAAGCGTCCCACCCTTATAATCCGGTCAAAGAAATGGATATTGTAGAAGGATCCAAAATGATTCATTTTACCCATTTGCAAGGACAAACCAGCGTAGGAAGGGGCTGCCAACAAAGGCTCCCATGGCACATCCCTTAGACCTGTTTAAAAATTACGGTCCTGAAAGATAAAAGATGTTATGATTTAAAGTCCATTCAGTCAGTGAGACAATGAATTCTGTACAAGGAGGCATCTCAGTTTCGAATTAGACTCCAAGAAATGGTGCATAGCTGCAAACCTTGTTCATGTTCAATGGCTGTTATAAACTCCACATCCATAGTACTAAAAGGAAGCTGTACCTATATTATTCAATTCCTTAATTTTGTTCAACACATCTTGGTATCTTGAATGTAGGCTGGAAGTAGCGTCAGAAAGGAACAATAAAGTAATCAATGTACTTAGAGATGGGTTCTGTCAACTTTTATTACCCACTAATGACTGGCCTGCCTGGGGATTTTCAAGATTTTTGTGTACTTTTGGAAGAAGTAAAAAGCCATACGGACTGCCATTGAAAAGAAATTTAACTCATTTGTCTGAAATGTAGCCATTCTCTGGAAATTAAGATATGCAAGATATTTGAATAGATATTTTTTTTAATAGCTATATATATATAGCTATTAAAAATATATATTCAATATCTTGCATATCTTAATTTCCATCATTATAGTCAATAACAGCATTCTGCATAGTATTCCTCTTGTCCAGATGGATTGGGGCAGTGTGCAGTGTGATGGCGGTTGCATCGTCTGTGGATATATTAGGGCGTTAAGCAAATTGAAGTGGAGTCTAGGAGTGACAGGTAAGGTAGAGGTGATATGATCATCGGCAAGTCTCTCAAAGCCCTTCATGACGACAGAGGTGAGTGCTGCGAGGCAATAGTCATTTTAGTTCAGTTACCTTTGCTTTCTCGGGTACAGGGACAATGGTGACCATCTTGAAGCATGTGGGGACATGAACAGTTAGGGAGAGATTGAATATTCGTAAACACACCAGCCCGGCTGGTCTGCATGCTCTGAGACGCGGCTGAGAGGATACCGTCTAGCGGCTCGCAAGCTTGGAGCATATCCCAGTCACCAATATCAAAACAATCTTGAGCGTGGATTCCGATTGGTCAGACCAGCTTTGAATAGTCCCATATGCAGGTACTTCCTGTTTGAGTTTCTGCCTATAGGAAGGGAGGAGCAAAATGGAGTCATTAGTCAGATTTGCGAAAGGAGAAGTGGAGGAGGACTTAGCCAGAAGTTTTGAATAGCAATGAGTCGAAGTTTCCGAGTACAACGGTCGATATGTTGATAAACCGGCAGCCTACCCTCAAATTTGCTTTATTAAAATCCCGGCTACAATAAATGCAGCCTCAGGATATGTAGTTTCCAGTTTGCATCAAGTCTAGTGAAGTTCTTTGAGGGCAATCAAATCTGGAAGTGCCGGCTTGAGGGGGGATATACCCGGCCGTTCTGCATCCCGGAGAGATGGTTATTTCTGTCTGTGCGGGGCCCCAAACCCATCTTCGTAGCAAACCCATAATTGGAGGTGGTGCGGTCTGCGGCCCCAATTACCGGGGGCAAACTACCTGCCCTCCAGGACACCTATAGCACCTGATGTCACAGGAGCCAAATCACCAAGACATCAACCACTGCCTGTTCACCGCTATCATCCAGAAGGCGAGGTCAGTACAGGTGCATCAAAGCAGGAACCGAGACCGTGAAAACAGTACCAGTCAAACGTTTGACATTCTACTCATTCAAGGGTTTTCTTACATTTTTACTATTTTCCACATTTGTAAGAATAATAGTGAAAACATCAAAACTATGAAATAATACATATGAATCATTAGTAACTTGAAAGTGTTTAAACAAATAGCCAGCCTTTTGCCTTAAGTGGCAAGCACCCCACACCTCTTGGCATTCTCTCAACCAGCTTCACGAGGTAGTCACCTGGAATGGATTTCAATTAACTTAAGTGTGCCTTCTTAATGCGTTTCATTAATCTGTTTACAATAAGTAGGGTGGTATATAGAAGATAAGCCTATTTGGTAAACGACCAAGTCCATGTGCCGTAAGAACAGCTCAAATAAGCAAAGAAAGCACATCCATCATTACTTTAAACACCAAAGCAGTCCATCATACTTTAAGACATGAAGGTCAGTCAATCCTGGAAAATTTCAAGAACTTTGAAAGTTTACATTCAAGTGCAATCATAAAACCATCAACTATGTTGAAACTGGCTCTCATGCTCACAGAAATGAAAACCCAGAGTTACCCTCTGCTGCTGCAGAGGATAGGTTCATTAAGAGTTATCACCTCAGAATTGCAGCCAAATAAATGCTTCCACAGAGTTCAAGTAACAGACATCTCAACATCAACTGTTCAGACTGTGTGAATTAGGCCCTTCATGGTCTAATTGCTGCAAACCCCTGCTAAAGGACACCAATAAGAAGAAGAGACTTGATTGAGCCAGAAACACGAGCAATGACATTAGACTGGTTTTGGTTTAACCATACACATCAGCTCTGCATTTATATTTCCACCGTAAAGCATGGAGGAAAAGGTGTTATGGTGTGGGGATTGCTTTGCTGGTGACACGGTCTGTGATTTATTTAGAATTGAAGGCACATAGCAGCACTTGGCTACCACAGCATTCTGCAGCGTCCCGCCATCCCATCTGGTTTGGGCTTAATTGACTATCATTTGTTTTTCAACAGGACGCCCCCTCCGTAGCAGGCTATTTTACCAAGAAGGAGAGTGATGGAGTGCTGCATCAGATCGTGGCCTCTCTACATCAGCCCAATTGAGATGGTTTAGGTTGAGTCGGATGCAACCAACAAGTACTCAGCATATGTAGGAACATACAGTGGAGAACAAGTGTTTGATACACTGCCGATTTTGCAGGTTTTCCTACTTACAAAAGTATGTAAGAGTCTGTAATTTTTATATCATAGAGTAC
>NW_025540177.1:0-9284 GCF_020615455.1 Coregonus clupeaformis | reverse complement strand
TCCATAAATGTTGAAAATTGTTTGTCTGCTTGGCTTTCAATCAATGATTTATCAAATACATCAAAAACCACTTTGGTCAGTCTCTGAAATAAAACAGACAATTAATTCAGGCCTCTCACAATCCCCTTACAGCTTGGTCCTATAGATTCCAGTTCTGTTTGATTCAGAAAAGTGTTCCCACGCATAAACCTAGCTGTGGCTCTTGAACAGCCACTCCATATAGGGAAAGCAGTGTTGAGTGGAGGGCTGTTCCTTATTTGTGAAAAGCATTGGCCCCAGTGTTCCACTGTTCCATGAGGTGTTGTGTTACCCAGCTGCTCCATAAGGAAAACACCTCCGCACATCCTCATGCCCAAGCTGCTTAAAGCTGTTGAAAGCAGCACCAGAGGCCTGGTTCCACTTTACGTGTCCTCTCATTCTGTCACCACAACACCTAGATTAAGGAGTCTTTTTCACTCTAATGGAAAAGAAAATAGCCTAATAACCCCATCTCACAGCTGTCTGTAATCTAGCAAGTGTAATAAATGCACAATGAAACATCAAACACTCAGGCCATGCTGAAACGATGATGACACACATGAGATTCAGCAATGTAGCGAATCCTCATGCTTTATTTCTGTAGGAGAGCGCGTGTTTCGTGATCTAAATAATAAATTGAATTACTTTGGCAAATTTCAGAGTTAAAGAGGATCGCATGTTCTGGGGCATTACATAATTACTTTTAAAGTGGTGAAAAAGTAAGGGAGTTCTACCATTCAAAATAAGGGAGTGAGACAGTTTTCTGTTTGCCTTATTTAGATACTGTAAACAACAAGGCATTTTCAAGCAGTGTTTCCTTGTTACCCATGTTGTTTAATCATGTATGGTATGTGTGCTCTCTCTCTGGCAGTGTGAACCACGCTCAATATTTCCATCTCTCCCATTCCCTCCTGTTTCTCCCTCCGTCTCCCAAACCAAAATGTGTACCTCTTCTTGTCAATTCAGCAATGTGAAAAGAATGCATTGATTTCCATCAAATCATTTGAGCCGCATTCACTTCTGACCATATTTTTCTTAATGTTGGTTTCCATGGGATGATGACTGCCTTTGCTGAAAAACTCAGTTGAGAATGGCCCATGATTGGTGCAGGAGATGATTTACAGTTACTCACTATTATGTCTTGTTTTCAATTTAGAGAAAAAGGCACCCCTTGCATACCTCATTGCTTCACTTTGTTTGTAATGTTATGTTAGTCTTAGTGAGCAGGGCATGCAGTTCTAGCGTCCCACCTGTAGATCTGTCAACACACTACGCGTATCTGTGGGATTTATGAATGTTGACTGATGTGATAAGAGTATTATGGATGTTATGGTTGTGATAACATAACAGCGGTAATGCGCTAGTCTTCTGGCACAGACAAAACGACACCCCAAAACCCCTTTTAGGTTCTAGATAGCACCATTCTTTCTAAGAGTGTAGTGAATAAATCTTTTCATCCTATGCTGGAAAACCACAACTTTATATGATTCATCACTCTTCTCTGCCAGATTTATTCTGTCCATCACTCACCCCTTCCCTCTGACACTCCTGCTGCTTACCAGCCTCCCCCACAGTAATAACAACCCCTAAGCCATAGAGCCTTGCATGCAGCTAACTAGGGATATTAGGCTAGGAGCTAAGAGCTAGAATGCTGTTTTGATTAGCAGACTTTACGAGGTGATAGCGACTGGGTGTCCAACGAAAGATTGAATGTCTTGGCTCACGCTAGCAGTTCATCCCGTATCTCGGGGTTGGAAAATAGTATTTCTACTTATCAGCAGAGTGATGAGAACATGCAACCTACTTTATCTGTAGTTTTGACTGTGAGGGTAATTGTAGGTAAGCTACAGTAGGATTATGCATGATTTTCCCCTTAGATTGACTGGTTACATTTGGAACCACACAATTAGCAGTTTTCTGCTGATTTTGGAGTGTGGTATTATTTTCTCTCAGAAATGTTCTCAAAAAATAAAATGTTTTCCATCCGCGCCTGGGCTGTTAAAAACTGGCCAATCAAGCCTAATGTGTGCTATGGATTGGCAATGACAACCAGTCACTTTACAACACATCTCTTTTCCTCTTCCCAGAGTTAACACCATGAGTTCTGCCAGGAGGGTGTGGGAAGGGCCTGATAACTATGATAATTATGTTTATTTTCGTGAAATATTCAACACAGTGCAATCAAACACCTCCTCTTGGGAAGTCATAAACTGCCGCCTGCTGGGTCCAAAAATCTAAAAAACAAAAACAAAGCAGGATGTCACCAACCCAACAGATATTATTCTCTAAAGGTATGCAAGACAGCTTCCCCAGAGAGAGAGGAAGAGAAGAGAGAGGGGAGAGAGAGACAATTTCACAATTTGGAAACTTGAAGCTCTGGGGCTGAGTTCTGACAGTGCCCAGACTGTCCATACAACTGCCTCTCACTCTCTCATCACACACTGTAGCTCACAACACAGACCAAGAAACGGCATGCCCACTGAGACTAAGTGAACTACATTTACCACTAATATAGTTTCAACATATCAAAGCAGACCGCGTGTCTTTTTTCCTGTCTTCGCTCTGTCTGTTGGTTCACACCCCCTTCTCTCTCTCTTTGCATTCCCTTGAGCTCAGATGTGAAATGCAAATAAAGAAGACAAAATAGAAATGCCGTTTTTGAGACCTGACTAGAGGGTAATATTTTTGTCTCTGTCAATTGATTTCTACTGGCCTGTGGGTAGACTAGGCCTAAGTGTCCTTCCTCCCCTAAATGTCAGAATGTATAGAATGCCTTTTGACTGACCAAACAGCCTTCCAGTTGTGTATGGCAAATCGTTGACCCCAAGGGTCATGTAGCACCACCTGTTGTGCTTATCCCTTTATTCCCTGCTGGTACAGCTTGTCAACCCACACCCCACAGTACGTATAGTCAGGCCTGCTGTTCATTAGCAACCAGATCAACCATGGCTAGCTAGCTGCTCTGGTAGCAGGAGAGGAAGTCTAGCTCCAGACCAAAACACTCACAGATGGCCAGTGTTTCCTTGGTAGACCTGAAACTGCTGTGTGAAGGGAGTAGGGGGTTAGGGGATAGGGGGTTGAGAAAAATGACATTATAATGTAATACAGAGCTCATGCTTTTATGCCTATGTGTGGCCAGATGTTGAGTGGAGAAGGGGGGAGGGTGAGAGGGGTCAGTCTGTTGGACTATTGCTACTCTGGCCATGGGCCCACTCTGAAATGGACTAATTAGAGAGAGATTAGCTGTTTTTCCCCCAGTGAAATGTCGCCGGAGAAGATGCTTTTACACCTCTAACCAATTGTACTATTATGTGTGTTTTTGTACTTGTAATTTATTTTACATAATGTTTCTGCCACCGTCTCTTGACCAACAGCTTCTGGATATCAGACGGTTACTTACACCGTATTGACGATTTTTTTCTTCAACGAGTTGGAATGGCGAAGGATATTCTACAACACCCACAAGCCCAAATCCCCATCATTCATTGAAAGAGACGGAGATATATCGTGGGCCGTAGAGTCGGGGTGCCTTACTCAGAGATCCAACGGCGAGCAAGTAAACTACCTCTTCCATCAATCCTATTAGCCAATGTTCAATCATTTCAAAAATAAATTGTGCGACCTAAGATTAAGGTTATCCTACCGCAACATTAAAACCGGTAATATCTTATGTTTCACCCGAGTCGTGGCTGAGCAGCGACATGGATAACAAACAGCTGAGGCGGGATATACGGCTAAATCGGGAGGATATAGCGGCTACTCGGTAAACGGGGTGGCGGTATGTGTGTATTTGTAAACAACAGCTGGTGCATAAATTCTAATACTAAGGAAGTCTCAGTTTTGCTCGCCTGAGGTTTAGTATCCCATGATAAGCATAACCACACTATTGCAAGGTTTTTCTGTCTATATTCGTAGCTGTCTATTTACCACCTAGGCGATGCTGGCACTAAAACTCAATGAGCTGTATAAGGCCATAAGCAAACAGTAAAACGCTAATCCAGAGGCAGCGCTCCTAGTGGCGAGACTTTAATGCAGAAAATTAATTTTCTACCTCCTTTCTACCTGCATGTTAAATGTGCAACCAGAGGAAAAAAAACTCCTAGACCACCTTTACTCCACACACAGGGATGCGTACAAAGCTCTCCCTCGCCCTCCATTTGGCAAATCTGACCATAACTCTATCCTCCTACTATAACCCATAAGCTGTCAGCTTCCTGCTTCTCCTGTTTGTCTCCGGGCCTCTAGAGGTCAGCTGTGTTCCCCCTCTGCCTTTTGTTCTTCCTCGTGTGTCCTCATTAGTTTGATCCAGGTCACCTGTGCCTTGTTTTTTCCCTTTAGTATTTTAGCTGTGTGTTTTCCCCTTGTTTCTCACTTGGTTATTGCGTCCTGACTATGTGTCTCCTGCTTTGTCCCACGTGTCTGTCCTAGTAAGTTGTTGAAGTTATCTTTAGTTTGTTTTTCCTCGTGGAGTTGTTTTGTTTTGCCTCCTGTTTTGGAACATTAAATCTACTTGCCTGGAGGGGTGTTTCATTTGGGTCCTACAACACCTCCTCTGTGGCTAAGGGGTAGTACCCCCAGCTCTCCCACATCTGAGACCGGAGTTCAGCTCGGCTTGTGACAGAATAACCAAGTCCAATCATGTGACCCAGAAACACTCAGTTCCCAGGATCTGTTGGCGGTGATCACTCGACATGAGTCTTCTTTCCAGCGCCATGAAGCCGTTCTCAGCCGACAAGAGGGAGCTGATGGCTAGTCATTCTCAACTCCTGGCCGAAATGATGAGTTCCCTCCGCCAGCTCTTTTTAAACGCCTCCCTGGTCTCCTCCCTTCCCCGCCTACCTCAGTGACGATGAGTTTCGTTGGCGGAGCCTGACACCACCTCCCAAGCCCTTTTCTGGGATCCAAGCTCTTGCCAGGGTTTCCTCACCCAATGCTCCCTCACCTTCGAGCTCCAACCTTCAAGTTTTCCCACAGACCGTTCCAAGATTGCCTACATCACACCCTTCTTTCAGTGGCGCCGCTGGGCTTCTGCGGTGTGGCAGTCCCAGGAGGCCTGTTGTGACTCCCACGCTGCATTTGTAGAAGAGTTCAAGCGGGTGTTCGATCATCCTGCTGGGTGGGCGGGAGGCTTCAAGGCGCCTACTGTCTCTCCGCCAGGCCTCCCCAAGCACGGCAGATTTTGCCAGCTGATTTCCTCGGACCATAGCAGCAAGGAGCGGATGGAATGATGAAGCGCTGAGGGTCTGTTTTGAGGGTTATCTGAGCCTTTCAAGATGAGTTAGCCACCCGAGAACCAGCTGAGATCTCGAGTCCTCATAGCCTTGGCCATCCGCTCTGACAATCGTCTAAGAGAGAGCGGAGAATGTCAAGCCAGGTGTCTCAGTCCCAAGTTCCTCTATGGCTCTGTTTCTCCTGTTTGGACTCCGTCATTCAGAGCTGCCCCGGCTCCTGAACTGCCCCAGGATTCCCGGAGAGTATGCAGTTAGGCCAAGCCCAGGCTTTCTCCCAACCCAGTGAACGCATGAGGGAGCCGCCGTGCCTCTACTGCGGCTGCCGGCCATTTCCGGCCCACTTGCCCCGAGCTGGAAACGCCTGTCCCCGCTCAGCTACAGGAGGGTTGTGATGGGGAAAATTAGAGCTCCTCTCACTAACGCGGTCCTAGCTATTCCAGCCACTCTGTCCTGGGAGGGCCATTAACATCGGGTCCAGGCTATGATCGATTCCGGTGCCGCAGGTGATTTTAATGGATGTAACCTTGGCTAAGGAACTTAAGATCCCTACCTAACTTCAACCTCAGGCAGTTACAGCCTTAGATGGCAGACCTCTGGAACCAGGAAAGGTTACTGGGAGGCGACTCAGTCCCTGAAGTACTTACCATCTCTCAACACCAGCAGGAGGAGACTCTTATCTCATTGACTCTCCCGAGTATCCTATTATCCTGGGTCACCCTTTGGCTATAGACATAATCCCAAGATCGACTGGCCTACTGGCACCATTCGGGTTAGTCCTACTTGCCAACCTCACCTGCACAAAGCTTCAGGAGTCCTCAGCCCTAGTACCCAGTTTCAAGAGTCTGTTGACGTCTCTCGAGTCCCCAGTGTTTACCATCGGTTCAAGGCAGTGTTCAGCAAGGCCCGGCTACTGCCTTACCGCCTCATCGCACGATGACTGTGCCATTGATCTACTCCTGGGTGCTGCCTCATAGAGGTCGGATCTTTCTTGTCCCTCGAGCACGCAGCCATGGACACCTACAGCCCTGGCAGCCGCCTCATCTATGCTCTCTATCACTGCCAAGGGGCTTCTTTTGTTGAAAAGAAAGACGGGGGTCTTAGGCCTTGTATTGATTAATGGGACTCAACAAGATCACGGTTCGAACCATACCCCTTCCTCTCATGGCCACTGCTTTTGAGCTGCTTCAAGGGGCTTCCATGCTAAGTTGATTCGGGCACGCGCTTACCATCGCAAGTGGATCCGCCAGAGACGATTGGAAGACGGCGTTCAACACGCCCACGGGCAATTGCGTGAATATCGGTGATGCCGCTTCGCTCACCAATGCCCCCCGCAGTATTCCAAGCCCTGATTAATGATGTTCTCCGGGATATGCTTAATCTGTTCGCCTCGCAAGGCCTGGACGATATATCCCCATCTTCTCGAGGTCACTGAAGGAGCATGAGGGGCATGTTAGCCGGGTTCTCCAGAGGCTCCTTGACAATCACCTCTACGTTTGCTTCCTGAGAAGTGTGAATTTCATGTTTCAGACTCAGCCGGGTTTATTGTCACCCCGGCACCTAGAGATGGATCCTAAGAAGGTCAAGGCGTTCCACGACAGCCCACACCTGCCACGTCAAGGAGGTCTAACGTTCACGGCTTTTCTAACTTCTCGCCATCGAAGTTCATCAAGAATTTCAGCTCGGGTGGTAGCCCCTTGGACGACGCTTACTAAGGGAGGAGGGACCAAGATTCACTGGGGTCCGAAGCAGCAGGGGCCTTCGAGGATCTCAAGCGCCGCTTCACTTGCCCGATTCTGGTGACCCCTGACCCAGAAAGACCTTTCGTGGGTGGAGGTGGACGCCCAGAAGTGGGGTAGGAGCCGTGCCCTGTCACAGAGGCAGTGGGATGGGAGATTACACCCTTGTGCCTTCATGTCTCGCTCGCCTGTCTGAGGCCGAGCACCAATGTGGGGGATCTAGAGTTGCTTTATATGTAAACTGGCTCTGGAGGAGTGGCGCCATTGGCTTGAGGGGCCTACAGCACTTTCCAGGTTCTCACAGACCACAAGAACCTGGAATATCTCCAACAGGTTGCTTTGATGAACCTCGGGCAAGCACGATGGTTTCTTTTCTTAATCGATTCCAGTTCCTCCTGACTCTACCGACCTGGCACCAAGAACGCTGGGCCGGATGCTCTGTCTCTGAGTTCATTCTCCCGAGGTACAAGAGAAGCCCTTGGCATCGATTATTCGAGGTCTAGGATCGCTGCACCTCTTCAGTGGGAACTAGAAAGAGGCACAGTTTTGTCCAGAGCTCCGATCCAGGCGGTGGTCCTGGGGCTGTCGCCTGTAATGCTCTTTCTCTGTGCCTGGGTCCTGCCTCAGTGGGGTCATGAGTTTCTGACATGCCATCCAGGCAGTGCTCGCACACTGGAGTTCCTCCTGACGCAAGGTTTTGGTGGCCGTCCATCAAGAAGGACGTGCAGGTTCATGTTGAGGCCTGCCCTGTGTGCAACCAGGGAAAGTCGACACGCCAGCGACCTCAGGGGACTGCTCCATCCCTTACCTGTTCCTCGAAGGCCATGGTCACACCTTTCTCTGACTTTGGCTACGGGACTTCTCTATCCCAGGGCAACACCGCTATCCTAGTGGTGGTAGACCGGTCTTCAAGGCCGCCTGGGCTCATTCTGCCCAAGCTGCCTCGCCAAGGAGACTGCTGAGCTCCTAATGAACCATGTCTTCCGGATATTTGGTATTCCCTGGACGTGGTCTCTGGACCGAGGTCCCCACCTCGCCCCGGTTTTGGGGGGCCCTTTGCAGGCTTGTTGGGGCTACAGCCAGCCTATCGCCGGGGTTCCATCCAGAGTCTAATGGCCAAACGAACGGATTAATCAGGATCTGGAGACCACTCCTGCGGTGTGTATGGCGGCCAGTAATCCCACGCCTTGGGCCACCTATATCATTTGGGCTGAATATGCCCACAACACCCTCCAGTCCTCAGCCACCGGATTGTCCCCACTGAATGCCAGTTCGCCAACCCTCCATTATTTGAGGAGGAGGCGTGCAGGTTGGTGTTCCTCGCCCAGCGCTTTTGTCCAACGCTGTAGGCGGAGAAGAAGGCCAGGCGTGCCCTCTCGGACCTCCCCAGAGATACCAAAGTCAGGCACCGCCACCGCCGGACGGCCCTAAGCTCGAGCTGGTCAGGAGAGTTTAAGGGCTAATTAAGAACCTGCTTCTCCGGTCGAATCCAAGAAGCTTCCAGAGATACACGCCCTTTTCCGCATTGCTAGAAAAGTTAAGCCAATCTTCTGTGTCTTATCGCTTGCCCTCCTCGCCCCCTTCGTATTAACCCCACTTTCCATGTTTCACTTATTAAACCTGTCTTGTCTTCTCCTTTGCCCCCCCAACGCAGACCCCGCCACCTCCCAGGATTATTGACGGCCAAACAGCTCACACAGTCCGCTGGATACTGACTCGGAGGGTCCAGAACTCTGGGTATCTGGTGGACTGGAGGGCTACGGGCCAGGAGGAGCCCTGGGTTCCAGCCAGGGACATCTGGATCCAGGGTTGGTCCGAGATTTTCGCACCCTGAGGCCAGGGTGGCCTGAAAGGAACGCCAGGAGTCGCCTCCTAGAGGAGGTCCTGTCAGCTCTCTGCTTCTCCTGTTTGTCTCCTGGCCTCTGAGGCCACCAGTTTCCTCTCTGCCTTTGTTCTTCCTCATGTGTCCTCATAAGTTTAATCCAGGTCACCTGTGCCTTGTTTTCCCTTTTTAGTATTTTAGCTGTGTGTTTTCCCTTGTTTCCTCACTTGGTTATTGCGTCCTGACTATGTGTCTCCTGCTTTGTCCCACCGTGTCAGTCCTAGTAAGTTGTTCGGTTATCTTTAGTTTGTTTTTCCCCTGAGTTGTTTTGTTTTGCCTCCTGTTTTAAACATTAAATCTACTTGCCTGGAGTATTGCCTGGGTGTTTCATTTGGGTCCTGGCAACATCTCCTCTGTGGCTAAGGGGGTAGTACCCCAGCTCTACACAACTGAGACCGGAGTTCTAGCCCGGCTTGT
>NW_025540176.1:0-9287 GCF_020615455.1 Coregonus clupeaformis | reverse complement strand
TAGGGTGTAACGTCCATCTATTACATCGATATATCGATTTATATTCATATGATCCAACTACATCGATCTGTGCTCTGCAGTTGGCCTTTTGGACAACATATATCGAATCTAACATCGTTTTAAAATGTAATAAATCGATTGCTATCGATACTAGAAAATAACCCATTGGATTTAAGCACGTCAGACTTTATATGCAGGGTCACACTAACTGGTACGTGATACGCAAGCGCGACAAAAATCAGAATGCATTAATGCCACTTGTGGTTACAACGCTTGTCAACTACTGTCAGGGATGTCCAAAAAGCAACAGACATTAAGCAGTTTCTTTGGCGTTTCGCCACCTACAAAAGAAACGTCCAACTGGAGCCAGAGCAAGAAAATACTTTTTTCCAAGATGTGCAGTGGCTTGGAAGCTAACGATGAGCGAACTGAAATGTGGTGCAAGATTTACGCTCAAATCCATCATCACAAACAAAACAGGTACATTTTATAAAGGCTCAAAGAATTTCAACCATCCTTTATTTGACAAACATGAAAGAGCAAGGAGCACACTGAATGTGGCGTAAACCATTGCTAAAAGCCACCGAGAATAAATGTCCAGTCGCCCCACTTGCCAGATGGCGAGACAGGCGTTGAATGAAGACAGCCATGCAAGCTCTGTATTAATATTTTTCTCTTTCCATGCAAAGCTAAACACGCTACGTCCCATGTCTTCCTATTCTGAGGATGTTCCTGTTCATGTACTGAAGCTGCTAGGAGTAAATGTCCTTACAAGAAACAGGAATCTAGGAAACTTCACCTGCACTGTCCAGTATCCAGGTATTTATTTCAGTCACACTGGTTGAATTTTTTGGCTAAGAAGGTTCTGAATCGATTTCAAGTCACTGAATCGTTTCGGATCGTATCGTTCTAAATGAACCAATATGTCCCTGAATCGTATCGACAACCACGAATTGATACAAATCGAATCGTTGTTAAAGCGAATCGTTACACCCCTACTAAAAATAGAATTAGGTTGGCGTTAGGCTACAAAATAGGTTATATTTAGGTAAGAGTTTCTGTATAACACCTTTATGGCGACATCTGCTGATGTAAAGCTTTGTAAATACATTTGATTGATTGATTGATTGATTGATTGATTGTTAGGTTTAGGGTTTGCTAAGGCAAAAAACAGTGTGGGTTTATGGCACTCTTGCGCCTCCCCTGTGGCCTTCGCCTTGTGGGTACTACATAACTCATTCACTTACATCTGCTAGGTTCATAATCTGAGGGTTAGCAATCTTCGTCAGATCTACAAATCCATTAGCTAGACCACCCGATTAGACAACAATCACCCCCATTATATCCATTTGGTTTGCAACTCAGTGAACCTGCGAGTAGCATTCGCTCAATTCCATGCCTACAAACTAAGATTTCGATGAATATCTGAAATTACCCAGCAGCCATTTGAAACAACAATCGTCAAAAAAATGGTTATTTCTTTTAAAAATGTATTCTGGCTGTTTAAATCGTGAAAAAGAGAACAGGGCGTTGTTTTCTTTAGATTGTACACTTTTTCTTAAAACATATGGTTAACATGACCAGAAACTGTTTAACGTTTGATGGCTACACGCCAGCTATCGTGGTGCAGACAGTGGCTAACCACAACGTGTATTCAGGTGAACAGTGAGGTCGCTCACCGAAGTTACCTGGAGGTAAACCTACAAGGGTTAACGCTCACTAAGTAGCCGTAACCTTGTTAATAATAAGTTACCTGAGGTGAAACCTACAGGGTTAACGCTCACTAAGTAGCCGTAACCTTGGTAATAATAAGTTACCTGAGGTAAACCTACAGGGGTTAACGTCACTATAGTAGCCGTAACCTTGTTAATAATAAGTTAACTGAGGTAAACCTACAGGGTTAACGCTCAACAAAGTAGCCGTAACCTTGGTAATAATAACTTTACCGCAGGTAAACCTACAAGGTTAACGCTCACCAAGTAGCTGTTACCTTGTTAATAATAAGTTACCTGAGGTAAACCTACAGGGTCAACGCTCACCAAGTAGCCGTAACCTTGTTAATAATCAAGTTACCTGAGGTAAACCTACAGGGTTAACGCTCACTAAGTAGCCGTAACCTTGGTAATAATAAGTTCACCTGAGGTAAAACCTACAGGGTTAACGCTCACCAAGTAGCCGTAACCTTGTTAATAATAAGTTAACTGAGGTAAACCTACAGGGTTAACGCTCACCAAGTAGCCGTAACCTTGGTAATAATAACTACCTGAGGTAAACCTACAGGGTTAACGCTCACCAAGTAGCTGTAACTTGTTCATACATGTAAGTTACCTGAGGTAAACCTACAGGGTCAAACGGCTCACCAAGTAGCCGTGAACCTTGTTAATAATAAGTTACCTGAGGTAAACCTACAGGGTTAACGCTCACCAAGTAGCCGTAACCTTGGTACAATAAGTTACCTGAGGTAAACCTACAGGGTTAACGCTCACCAAGTAGCCGTAACCTTGTTAATAATAAGTTACCTGAGGTAAACCTACAGGGTTAACGCTCACCAAGTAGCCGTAACCTTGGTAATAATAAGTTACCTGAGGTAAACCTACAGGGTTAACGCTCACCAAGTAGCCTAGACCTTGGTGAACAATAAGTTACCTGAGGTAAACCTACAGGGTTAACGCAGGCAGGTCTCATTGATAACAATAGTGAAGCTGGCATTGTGACGCAGAACAATGGGCTGGGAATAGAACATTCTGAAGGCGAGTCGGTGTCACGGAGCTCAATAGAACTAATAGGAGCTGGTAGGGTGAAAAATACCCAAACATAAGGCCTGTTTTTTCGCGATTACCTCATAACTAGGGACAAGGTAATATTATGAAACTGGGCTCCATGGCGGATGCAATGAACTAGTTTTTCTCAGAAAAAAAGCGTTAAAAAAATGTTATTAAAAAGTTTGGTCCTTGGACACAGAGGGGTTAAACACTAAAGTTACCGTCCATCTAGTGAAGAGAGGAGAACCGTACAGATGGAGCATAGGCCAGCATCCGTCAACGAGAGAGGGAGAAGCCCTCCACGGGATTTAACAGGTGGAAGAAACAACCCGGGAGCTCCATCGGTCCACAAGAAATGCAGGCAGCCGGTGATGATTTAGTGGTAGCTAGGATAACTAGGATGCTGCTGGTAGAGTAGCTAGCTTATCTAGCTGTACCGACTAGCTTGGCTAGCTAGCAGGTCGTTCGTCTGTCCTTCGAGGATGATGACGAATCCGGTGTACCACACAATTAAACAAGACTAGCGAGTGAAAAGGATCTGGCTACACTCATACTGTCACTGACCATTACGCAAAAAAAGCAAATTGAACAATAAACTTCGGTGTCTCAACACTGTAACGAACTCCGTCGTTATTCCCCAAGATCACCTCAGCCCACTCTGCGCGTAACTGGACAATATGCTTGGCGCCAAACCGTACGTGGACGCGGACAGTTCTGTACGTGGACGCGGACAGTTCCAGAACGCGGACATGAGCAGTGCCACACAATAAAGTAAACCCAGTCTTTACAGTGGCTTACATTAGTAATATTAATTTATTAAATTATGTAAAGCAAACATTCTACGTTTTTATAACAATATTTTGAGATCTGGGCCCATATCCACAAAGTGTCTCAGAGTAGAAAATTGGTCGTATAAGTGCTGAGAATTAAGACATTTTACACTTATGGGTATAAATTCCACACCATATCTATTTTGACAGTGAAGATAACATTTACATTTGGCTCTATACTCCAGCAGTTTGGAATTGAGATCAAATGATTTCATATGAGGTGACAGTATATAATGTCACTTTTTACTTTTCAGATACGAGTGTTGACACCTCCCCTTTATTTGAGGGTATCTTTCATACATATCTTATTCACAGGTTTAGAAATGAAAGCACTTTATGTATCTAGTCCCCCCACTTTTGAAGAAGTCATAAGCATTGACCAATTAACTTACAGTGTATTAAAGTAGTCAAAAGTTTAGTATTTGGTCCCAAACTCGTTGGTTTCATTTGCAGTTTGTTTTGGTTGTGTTTTGGGTTATGTTTTGCCCGATAGTAACTGAATGGTGGATGATGACTGGAGTAATTTTCTGTCTAAGTGAGTTATTAACATGTTTCTAAACACTACTAAATTAATCCTGATGATGACATGATTAAGAAAAATTATGAATGAGTCATGAATAATAATGAGTGAGAAAGTTACAGAGGCTACAACAAAACATGCTAACCTCTCACCATTACCAATAACAGAGGGGGTATGATCCTTGTTCCAATGTAACTTTCTCATTCATCATCATTCACGATTTATTCATGATTATTCATAATCATGGTAGCATCCACATGAATGTAGAAGTGTTCAGAAACATCTTCTATTCTTACTGACAATACAAGTGAAGTGACTCCAAAATGACAGGACATTATTCACCATTCAGTTTCTATTGGGAAAAACATCATCCAAAACACAACCAAGACAAACTGGAAATGCATTCAACAAGTTTGTAGAATCACAAGCTTGATGTAATCACTGCAGGTAAGGAATATGGGACCAAATACTAAATGTATGACTACTTTAATACAATATAAGTTAAAATGTCCAAATTATTACGACTTTTTCAAATGGGAGAACTAGATACATAAAGTGCTTTCATTTCTAAACAGTAACACAGATACGTATGAAAATATCCTCAAATAAAAGGTGACATTATATACTGTCACCTAATATGAAGCATTTTATCTCAAATCCAAAATGCTGGAGCATAGCACCAAATTTAAAACTGTAAGCTTCACTGTCCAAACACATATGGTGTGGACTATGTGTGCCTGGTAAACACATGTGGATCTGGTGAACAGTTATCACTTGTTGACCAACTACAGGAATACTGACCTCAGAGTCTCCAGTTTACAGTGGGGATTCCCCAGTCCAGCAGAGAGCAGCTTCACTCCTGAATCCGTCAGGTCATTGTTACTCAGATCCAGCTCTCTCAGGTGTGAGGGGTTTGAACTGAGAGCTGAGGCCAGAGAAGCACAGCCTTCCTCTATGACTAGACAGCCTGACAGCCTGCAAAGAGTCAAATCATATTAAAACCACACTGCTATTCTTTGGTGGTGAAAATATTGGCAATATATTTTTTCAACATATTCAGATATATCAGTGTCCTGAAACCTGCCATATCTATTCATATATTAATGAATGTTTCATTATTAGAAATGATCATATATTGATTGTAGAGAGAAACATGTATAGTACAAATATTTGAGTAGACTGACCAGAGCAGTTTAAAAAGCAGTATCAGTCAAAAGACAGACAGTGAGGTATCAGATTTAGATTGTATTGAGTATACAGTCCACACCATATCTATTTTGACAGTGAAGCTAACATTTTAGAAGTGGCTCTATACTCCAGCTTTTTGGATTTTAAAACAAATGTTTCATATGAGGTGACAGTATATAATGTCACCTTTTATTTGAGGATATTTTAATACATATCTGTTTCACCGTTTAGAAGTAAAAGCACTTTATGTATCTAGTACCCCTATTTGAAGAAGTCATAAGTATTCTGACCAATTCACTTATTGTGTTTTAAAGTAGTCAAATGTTTAGTATTTGGTCCCATATTCCTTGCCGACAATAATGACCACAACGTGTATCCAGGTGAACAGTGAGTGCTTAATAAATACATTTGATTGATTGTTAGGTTTAGGGTTTTTATGGCAAAAAACTGTACGGGTTTATGGCACTCTTGCTCCTCCCTGTGGCCGTCTGTGGGTACTACGTAACTCATTCATTACACTTGCTAGGCTCATAATCTGAGATAGCAACTGCGTCAGATCTACTCCATTAGCTAGACCACCCGATTAAACAACAATCACCCCATTATACCCGTCAAATAAATTGTTATTTCTTAATTAAAAAATGTCTTCTGGCTGTTTAAATCGGCCACATCTTGAAAAAGAGGACAGGGACATGCGTTTTATTTGTTTAGATTGTACACTTTTTTCTAAAAACAAATATGGTTAACCATGACCAGAAAATTTTTAATGTTTGATGGTTATCCGCCAGCCATCGCCTCCTTAACCGTCTCACCTCACTATTGGTGACCACAACATGTACTCAGGTGAACAGTGTGCATGCTCACCAAGTAGCCGTAACCTTGTTACTAATAAGTTACCTGAGGTAAACCTACAGGGTTAACGCTCACCAAGTAGCCGTAACCTTGTTAATAATAAGTTACCTGAGGTAAACCTACAGGGTTAACGCTCACCAAGTAGCCGTAACCTTGTTAATAATAAGTTACCTGAGGTAAACCTACAGGGTTAACGCTCACCAAGTAGTCGTAACCTTGTTAATAATAAGTTACCTGAGGTAAACCTACAGGTTAACGCTCACCAGGTAGTCGTAACCTTGTTAATAATAAGTTACCTGAGGTAAACCTTCAGGGTTAACGCTCACCAAGTAGCCGTAACCTTGGTAATAATAAGTTACCTGAGGTAAACCTACAGGGTTAACGCTCACCAAGTAGCCGTAACCTTGTTAATAATAAGTTACCTGAGGTAAACCTACAGGGTTAACGCTCACCAAGTAGCCGTAACCTTGGTAATAATAAGTTACCTGAGGTAAACCTACAGGGTTAACGCTCACCAAGTAGCTATAACCTTGTTAATAATAAGTTACCTGAGGTAAACCTACAGGGTTAATGCTCACCAAGTAGCCGTAACCTTGTTAATAATAAGTTACCTGAGGTAAACCTACAGGGTTAATGCTCACCAAGTAGCCGTAACCTTGGTAATAATAAGTTACCTGAGGTAAACCTACAGGGTTAACGCAGGCAGGTCTCATTGATAACAATAGTGAAGCTGGCATTGTGACGCAGAACAATGGGCTGGGAATAGAACGTTCTGAAGGCGAGTCGGTGTCACGGAGCTCAATAGAACTAATAGGAGCTGGTAGGGTGAAAAATACCCAAACATAAGGCCTGTTTTTTCGCGATTACCTCATAACTAGGGACAAGTTAATATTATGAAACTGGGCTCCATGGCGGATGCAATGAACTAGTTTTTCTCAGAAAAAAAGCGTTACATTTTTTTTATTAAAAAGTTTGGTCCTTGGACACAGAGGGGTTAAACACTAAAGTTACCGTCCATCTAGTGAAGAGAGGAGAACCGTACAGATGGAGCATAGGCCAGCATCCGTCAACGAGAGAGGGAGAAGCCCTCCACGGGATTTAACAGGTGGAAGAAACAACCCGGGAGCTCCATCGGTCCACAAGAAATGCAGGCAGCGGTGAGTGATTTAGTGGTAGCTAGGATAACTAGGATGCTGCTGGTAGAGTAGCTAGCTTATCTAGCTGTACCGACTAGCTTGGCTAGCTAGCAGGTCGTTCGTCTGTCCTTCGAGGATGATGACGAATCCGGTGTACCACACAATTAAACAAGACTAGCGAGTGAAAAGCGATCCGCTACACTCATACTGTCACTGACCATTACGCAAAAAAAGCAAATTGAACAATAAACTTTTGGTGTTCAACACTGTAACGAACTCAGTCGTTATTCCCCAAGATCACCTCAGCCCACTCTTCGCGTAACTGGACAATATGCTTGGCGCCAAACCGTGTACGATGGACGCGGGACAGTTCTGTACGTGGACGACAGTTCCAGAACGCGGACATGAGCAATGCCACACAATAAAGTAAACCCAGTCTTTACGGTGGCTTACATTAGTAATATTAATTTATTAAATTATGTAAAGCAAACATTCTACGTTTTTTATAACAATATTTTGAGATCTGGGCCCATATCCACAAAGTGTCTCAGAGTAGAAAATTGGTTGTATAAGTGCTGAGAATTAAGACATTTTACACTTATGGGTATAAATTCCACACCATATCTATTTTGACAGTGAAGATAACATTTTACATTTGGCTCTATACTCAGCAGTTTGGAATTGAGATCAAATGTTTCATATAAGGTGACAGTATATAATGTCACCTTTACATTTTTCAGATACATCAGTGTCCTGAATACCTGCCATATTTATGAATGAATGTATCCTATTTGAAATTACAAATTATCAAAGTATGCTTGTAGAAGAGAAAATATAAAGTACAAATATTTGAGTGGACCGACCAGAGCAGTTTAAAAGCAGTATCAGTCAAAAGACAGACAGTGAGGTATCAGATTTAGATTGTATTGAGTATACAGTCCACACATATCTATTTTGACAGTGAAGCTAACCATTTTAAATGTGGCTCTATACTCCAGCATTTTGGATTTGAGATCAAATGTTTCATATGAGGTGACAGTATATAATGTCACCTTTTATTTGAGGGTATTTTAATACATATCTGTTTCACCGTTTAGAAATGAATCACTTTATGTATCTAGTCCCCCTATTTGAAGAAGTCATAAGTATTTTTGATAAATTCACTCATAGTGTATTAAAGTAGTCAAAAGTTTAGTATTTGGTCCCAAACTCGTTGGTTTCATTTGCAGTTTGTTTTGGTTGTGTTTTGGGTTATGTTTTGCCCGATAGTAACTGAATGGTGGATGATGACTGGAGTAATTTTCTGTCTAAGTGAGTAATTAACATGTTTCTAAACACTACTAAATTAATCCTGATGATGACATGATTAAGAAAAATTATGAATGAGTCATGAATAATAATGAGTGAGAAAGTTACAGAGGCTACAACAAAACATGCTAACCTCTCACCATTACCAATAACAGAGGGGGTATGATCCTTGTTCCTCTGTAACTTTCTCATTCATCATCATTCACGATTCATTCATGATTATTCATAATCTTGGTAGCATCCACATGAATGTAGGAAGTGTTCAGAAACATCCCTTCTATTCTTACTGACAATACAAGTGAAGTGACTCCAAAATGACAGGACATTATTCACCATTCAGTTTCTACTGGGAAAAACATCATCCAAAACACAACCAAGACAAACTGCAAATGTATTCAACAAGTTTGTAGAATCACAAGCTTGATGTAATCACTGCAGGTAAGGAATATTGGACTAAATACTAAACTTATGACTACTTTAATACAATATAAGTGAATATGTCCAAATTATTATGACTTTTTCAAATGGGAGAACTACATTCATAAAGTGCTTTCATTTCTAAACGGTAACACAGATATGTATGAAAATATCCTCAAATAAAAGGTAACATTATATACTGACGTCTAATATGAAACATTCTATCTCAAATCCAAAATGCTGGAGCATAGCACCAAAAATTTTAAACTGTAAG
>NW_025540175.1:0-9367 GCF_020615455.1 Coregonus clupeaformis | reverse complement strand
GTGGGGCAAAAGAATATTTAGTCAGCCACCAATTGTGCAAGTTCTCACTTGATGAGAGGCCTTATTTTCATCATGGTACCCTCAACTAAACGACAGATTGAGAAAAAAATTCCAGAAAAGAAAAGTACATGGGATTTTTAATGAATTTATTTACCGATTATAGTGGAAAATAAGTATTTGGTCACCTACAAACAAAGCCAGATTTCTGGCTCTCACAACCTGTAACTGTTGCTGAGGGCTCCTCTGTCTGGTACACTATAATAGCGGCACCTGTTTGAACTTGTTATCAGTATAAACAACACCTGTCCTGACCTCAAACAGTCACACTCCAAACCCTACACACTTAAGACCAAAGGCTGTCAAAGACATAAAAAAAACAAAATTTGTAGACCTGCCCAGGCTGGGAGGCCAGATTCTGCAACAGGTAAGCAAGCTTGGTTTGAAAAAATCAACTGTGGGAGCAATTATTAGGAAATGGAAGACATCTGAGATTACTGATAATCTCCCTCGATCTGGGGCTCCTTGCAAATCTCATTTAATCAAAATACTAAGAGCAGTGAGCAAAATCCCACGGGGGCACCTGATAATACTGCTGGGAAAAAGTTTAGATAATTAACAAACCCAACCATCATAACACTCCCATGGGGACTCAAATCCTGCAGTGCGGGAATGGTGTCCCCTGTTAAGCCAGTACATGCTCCACGTCTGAAGTGCATTTGGATGATCAGAAAGGTTGGGCACAATATCATATGTCAATAAACAATATAATTTTACAGTAAAACCTCAGCACAAATCATGTTTGGAGGACAAGGAAATGCTGAGTTGCAATCCAAAAAACACCATACTACTGTGAAACGCAAGGTTGCAAACATCATCCTTTGGGGCTGTTTTTTGCAAAGGGACCAGGGCGACCAGTCCAGTAGCAAAGGAAAGAATAGATGGGGCCATGTATCGTGAGATTTTGAGTAAACCCTCCTTCCATCAGCAACATTGAATAAACGTGGCTGAGTCTTTCAACATACCACAATATCCCACCCGCCGGGCATTGAAGAATTTGCGTAACAAGCATTTTAAGGTCCTGGAGTGGCCTACTTCGTCTCAGATCTCAACCCCATAGAAAATCTTTGGAGGGAGTTGAAAGTCTGTGTTGCTTTAGCACAGCCCCCAACATCTCTGTGAAGTTCTGCATGGAGGGATAGGCCAAATTACCACAACAGTGTGCTGAAAACCTTGTGAAACTTACAAAAACTGCAATATCATTTTGCCAGCAGGTATATAACAAAGTATTGAGAAACTTTTGTTATTACCAAATACTTATTTTCCACCATCATATGCCAATAAATTGTTAAAATCTTACAATGTGATTTTTTCTGGATTTTTTTCATAATTTTGTCTGTCATAATTCCAATGGCTGCCCCTATGATGAAAGTCACAGGCCTCTCTCATCTTTTTAAGTGGGAAACTTGCACAATTAGTGGCTGACTAAATGTTTTTTACACTGCAATAGCAACAATGTTTTGGGTTTAAGTGAAAAACATCAAGGTGTTGAAGCCGTTGTAGCTGATTGAGAGTCATGCTACCAAATGTCATTCCTCATGTCATTCTCTGTAACATACATGATCTATAGTCAATGGCTGATCCTTTGTGATGCCAGTACTGTTCTCTTGGTCGCACTGGAAGCACTTTAAATAGTCATCTCCTTGTTTGGGTGTCGTGGCTGTCATGTTGCAAATTAATATTATTAATATACTTAAGCTTACAACACTCAAACATTCTGAAAATTGTCTATGAAATTATTTTCTCTCTCTCTCTCTCTCTCTCTCTCTCTCTCTCTCTCTCTCTCTCTCTCTCTCTCTCTCTCTCTCTCTCTCTCTCTCTCTCTCTCTCTCTCTCTCTCTCTCTCTCTCTCTCTCTCTCTCTCTCTCTCTCTCTCTCTCTCTCTCTCTCTCTCTCTCTCTCTCTCTCTCTCTCTCTCTCTCTCTCTCCCTCTATCTCCCTCTATCTCCCTCTATCTCCCTCCTCTCTCCCCTCTCTCTCTCACACACACACACACACACACACACACACACACACCGTGGGAGAGTGAAAATACTATCCAAATACATATAATGTTTACTATAATTTCAAACACCTTTAAAAATCATCTTTATTAAAACATAAAACCAACTACAACAAACCATCATTTTCACTATGAGCCCTGTGCGGCGCTGGCCTGGTTACACATTATAGTAGCTGAACCATGCTGAAAGGATCATGTGAAAATAAGCTATCAAAGCCAGCCCATGGCTCAGGGTCGACCCTATAGTGTGAATGAGGGTCTAGCCAGCCCAGTCGGCTCAGGGTACACATTCCCTATAGTGTGAATGAGGTCTAACCAGCCCAGTACGGCTCAGGGTTGGCCCTATAGTGTGAATGAGGGCTAAACGAGACCTCTGGGATGTCTGTTCCTACTGGAGCAATGTGTTAATGTATGGGTCAACGAAGAAGCCCGCGGTAGGAGGCTGCTGCGTGGAGGAACAGCCCAGGCAGGCCTACTGCTGTACAGGATGGTCCCGCGTGCTGGCTGGGGGGTTCCAGACAGAGAACAGGACAGCAGCGAGGGTAGAAGTCCGGCTGCCCTTCGGCCTGAATAGTGTGTGCCTACCCTGGGTTGCCAGACCCTGGATACTTGGCCTGTTCTGACCCTGGAGGCCCTGGGACTTGGGGTATGGGAAGGGTCCCGGGGCAGCAGGGAGTAGTGAGGCCAGGGGTGGAGGTTATCTCGGGATGGTGGTGGGCTGGATGAGGTCCTGCTCGGCCCGGGGGTGGTTGTGCAGCAGCTCTGGCTGGCGTATCCGTAGGCCGGGGCCGGACTTTGTGCCCAGGAGTTACCAGTAGGTGGTTCACTGATGTGGTGGTTGACGAAGGAGTGGGTCTTCTGCTGCCATGCATGTTCTGATCCACCTCATGTTGCTGTCATTGCACAGGTCGGACAGAAAATAATAGTGGTTTTAGTTGAGGAATGAGAAGTGGATTAGATCTAGCTGCAGCAAACATGATTTCAGATAAGGAATAGAACTTAGTGGGTGTAGATACTACTACAATAAATTACAGTTTCAGATAAGGAGTAGAGAACTTAGTGGAATTGTAGATACTAGCTACATCAGAAACACAGTTTCAGATAAGGTTGAGAACTCTAGTCAGTGGGTTTAGGTATCTCGTAAACACACAATTAGAACATTAAGACTTCCTACCATAACCTATGGGAATGAGGATGTATTGTCAACCTGATTCCCACATAACAGCTTTATTCTACAGGTCTAAAGGGCGTGATTACAAACTGTAATATTGGTCTTCATCTAATGTTTGTAAATCAACTCTGATACGTCTGTTGCTTACGTAAATGTAAATGAACTGAAAACTCAGGGCCCTGTTCACTTCAGCCCACTGCTATCAGGAGCTCTCTCCTAACACACAGCTGACAGACAGCAGGACCTCTTAAACGCCCTGAGGCACGATCTATATATAAACTTGAGTCTCCTGTAGATGGACAGAGAACAATACAATACAACTTCATCACAGGGCTGGTGTGCCTTAGTGGGAGACCGGGCTCGTGGTAATGGCTGGGCGGAATAGGTGGAATGGTTTCCATGTGTTTGATGCCATTTCATTTGCTCCGTTCCAGCCATTATTCCTGAACTGTCACTCCCCTCCTCCCACTGAACTTTATTACATCCTGCTGGGAGAGAACGTGGGTAGGTTGGGGAGAGAGAGTAATAGACCCCTGCTTTCTCTGTTAACGTAACATCTGTCTTCCAACACCCTGGCTGACTGTGTTTGCAGGTAATGTTGCTTCAATCACAACATCGTTCAACCCAACTCTGAATAAACACTGCTCTCTCTCCAGGAAGCCACAAACTACTGTTATTCTACTCCCTGCATGGCAGTCACTGTTTACCTGACACTAAACTAAATAAATAACTGCTCCGAACAGCATCTGTCTTCTACTAATAATCTAGTGGGATGGATTTACAACACACACACACACACACACTACACACATATTTAACTTGTTGTTCTTTGGTAAGATACATTTGTTCTATCTTTAAATGTTTTTGTTGTACATACAGTCACGCGATGTGCTTACATATATGTGACATCATGTTTACTGTGCACAAAGTAGCCAATTAGAAGGATGCATTGCTTTACAGCATGTTACTATTGAACGTTCTCAAGTCCCTGTCCAGTCTGTTTCATGTCATGCTACACCTGGGTTCACATGAAGTATTTTGTTCCTTACCGTTATTTGGTGATCACGATGAATCAAATATCTAAAAGTGCAAACCCCAGGCACGCAGGATCAATCAAACACTCGAAAATATTTGAAAAAAAAACTAATATATTTAGAGCAGTGTGTCTGCCACACTGACATGTCGAATCCCACTAACTGTACAAACCCCAGATTTAACAGACATTTTCCTGTTTCAGTCTGACAATGAATTATTGCCAAACCCATGACCTTAGGACGCGCGGGGTTAACATGAAATCAACCAATCCTTCCTTCCCATTAATAAATAACTCATATAAAACCCCGGGGAGGCGGGGGGAGGGAGAGAGAACCAGAAGGGGGGGGGGGGGGGGGGGCAGAGAGCGTATTCAAATAACACTCAGGGGTGGGAGGGGGAAGTGTCATGTTATCAGCTGTCTTATGTCAATATGAGGCCGAACCTAGTTAGTGGTGACGCATGAAACTGACCCCTCCGTGCTAACCAATGCATTCGTTCTCTGACTCTACATGAGAGGGGGAGGACGGGGCAAACAAGACAGCGAGAATAGTTAAAGAGACGTGGCAATTAACTCCCTCATTGATTGCTAAAAATTAATTCAACTCACTGATGGGTTTATGTACGTACCTGTATTCGTCTGCAGTAACTGTCCTTTGTCTTACAGTAACTGTACCTGTAGTCTACAGTGGCTGTACTTCTTAGTCCTACAGTATGCAGTGCTCACACAGAAGATAGCCCTATTCCCACTACCACTGTCATCTGCGGTGGCTGTACCTGTAGTCTACAGTAACTGTACCTGTATTCTGCAGTAATTGTACCCTGGCCGTCTACAGTAATACCTTGCCCATCGTCTGCCAGTAACACCATATCGTCTGCAGTAGCTGTACCTCTAGTCTACAGTAACTGTACCTGTCGTCTACAGTAGCTGTCCCTCCCATATTCTATAACTGACACACATCCCCAGTAACTGTGCCTGTATTCTACAGTAGCTGTACCTGTCATCTGTGCAACTATACCTTTTTGTCGTCTACAGTAACTGTACCTGTATTCTACCCATAACTGTAGCTTTATTACCTATAAGTCTACAGTAACTGTACCTGTGCGTCTACAGTAGCTGTCTTGTAGTCTGCATAACTCTACCTGTCATCTGTTTACTTTTGCTTTGTGCCTGTATTCTACAGTAGCTGTGCCTGTACGTCTACAGTAACTTCATGCCTGTCGTCTGCAGTAACTGATCTTTTTATAGGTCTACAGTAGCTGTATGCATCGTCTGCAGTAGCTGTACCTGTGGTCTACAGTAACTGTACCTGTCGTCTACAGTAGCTGTACCTGTCGTCTACAGTAGCTGTGTGCCTGTCGTCTACAGTAACTGTACCTGTCGTCTGCAGTAACTGTACCTGTCGTCTACAGTAACTGTACATTAACTAGATACCATTAGCTGCTGCCTGCCGTCTGCAGTAGCTGTACCTGTAAATCCTGCAGTAACTGTACCTGCTCGTCTGCAGTAACTGTACCTGGCAGTCTACAGTAACTGTACTGTCGTCTACAGTAACTGTACCTGTCGTCTACAGTAACTGTACTGTCGTCTACAGTAGCTGTACCTGTCGTCTACGATAGCTGTACCTGTCGTCACCACAGTAACATGCCTGTCGTCTGCAATACAACTATGCCTGTGCGTCAACATAACTGTACCTGTTGTCTGCAGTAACTGTATATGTTAGTCGCTTAGTAGCTTTGTACTATGTGGGTCTGATATCTCAGAGGACTTCTCCAGTCAGGCTGCTTGTTCTCTGCAGGGATCAGATCGATTTGTACTTGGTACTGACATCTTCATCGGAGTAGTGGAGACTGCCTGGACTGGGCCTCGGGAAGACCTGGAAGAGGATGGGGAAGGAGGGAGGGGAGGGGGAAAAAAGGTGGAGAGGGGAAAAGAGAGAGAAAGAGGGAGGAGGGGAAATACAGAGAAGAAGGAATTCAAGGTCAGTTTAAGTGTGCCACAACATGGTATTGTTTCTCTATCTGATCTTATCTGGCAGTTGGAGAGGAAGTCAAACGGCTTGTGAGGGTTGACAGCATAGGCCACTGAACATGAGGTTCACTGTCAACCATGACAGTTCTTTAAATCCCTTTGTTAGTGTCCTGAATTGAAGCAACATTCAGTGGCATATTCTAAGACATGTAAGGCACAGAATGTATTCTAAGCTCTTCAAACACTGTCATAGAACTCCGAGTTGCCCCTTTCCATTAAGTTGATTGGCTTGAGCCTGTGGCTGTTTTCCATAATGTGGTATTGTTTGTTTCCTCTGTGCAGTCTCTCAGTCAGTCAGCCAGCCAGCCAGTCCCTGTCAGTCAGCCAGTCTGTCAGTGCAGTCAGTCAGCCCAATCAGTCTGTCAGTCAAGCCAGTCTGTCAGCCCAGTCAGCCAGTCAGCCAGTCAGTCTGATCCAGTCAGTCTGTCTCTCTGTCAGTCAGTCTGATCTGTCTCTCTGTCAGTCTGTCCAGTCTGTCTCTCTCTGTCAGTCAGTCTCTCATCAGTCAGTCAGGTACTAATACTATGAAATAATACATCATGTAGTAACCATTGTGTTAAACAAATCAAAATATATCTTATATTTGAAGTCTTCAATCCTTTTCTTGCCTTGATACACTGCACACCTCTTGGCATTCTCCAACCAGCTTCATGTAGTTACATAATTCATTTCAATTCAATAGGTGTGCCTTCTTAAAAAAGTTAATTTGTGAATATCTTTCCTTCTTAATTGTTGACCAATCAGTTGTGTTGCTTTTGACAAGGTAGGATACAGAGAAATCTATTTGTAAAACCTGGTCCCATCGATACTTTAAGACATGAAGAGGTCAGTCATAATCGCCAACATTTCAAGAAAGTTTCTTCCAAGTGCAGTGGCAAACCCCATCAGCACTGTGATAAACTTGTTCTCATGAGGACCCCTTGGGATGGAAGAGACCCAGAGTTACACTCTGCTGCAGAGATAAGTTCATTAGTGTTACCAGCCTCAGAAATTGCATCAAAATAAATGCTTCACAGGATTCAAGTAACAGACACATCTCAACATCCAACTGTTCAGGGACTGTGTGAATCAGGCCTTCATGGTTGAATTGCAGCAAAAAAACCACTACTAAAGGACACCAATAAGAAAGGCAGACTTGCTTAGTTGAGAAACCTGAGCAATAACATTAACAGTGGAAATTTGTCCTTTGGTCTGAGTCATGTTGGTTGCAGGTTCCAACCGCCGTGTTTTGTGAACGCGTGTGGGTGAGCGATATTTGCATGTGTATTTCCCACTGTAAAGCATGGAGGAGAAGGTGTTATAGTGTAGAGTGTGCTTTTCTGTTGACTTTTTCTGTGATTTGTTTCATTTAGAATTTAAATTACACATAACCAACATGGCTACCACGCATTCTGCAGTCGCCATCCCATCTGGTTAGGCTTAGTGGACTATCATTTGTTTTCAACAAACAATACCTTACCTCCAGGCTGTGTAAGGGCTGTTACACCAAAGAAGTGATACCTACTGCATCGTATTATGCCTCACAATCCCCACCTCACAATTAGATGGTTTGGGATGAGTCGGATGAAATGAAGGAAAAGCAGCCAACAAGTGCTCAGCATGTAGGAACTCCTTCAGCTGTTTGAAAACGCATTACAGGTGAAGCTGGTTGAGAGAATGCCAAGTGTGTACCGATCTGTCATCAAGGCAAAGGGTAGTTATTTGAAGAATCTATTTATTTGCTGTATCTTTTTAGTTACTACATGATTCCATATGTGTTTTTCCATAGTTCTGATATCTTCACTATTATTCTACAATGAAAATATAAAAATTAATAAAAACCCTTGAATGAGTAGGTGTTCTAAAACGTTTGGTATATCGCATGCATGTAGTTATAGTGTGAGGGCATACATCTCCAGACAACCATTAGGACTTTGATATGTAGAGCAGACCAGAGCAACGTTTCTGTGACGTTTATTTATAAACACGATTGTGTAGTTTTACTGGGCCTATCAGAGCTGGGGTGAGCATTATTGTGGTTTGGTTCTACTGGGCCCTATCAGAACTGGGGTTAACAACCTGTGTTTATGGTTCTATGGGCCTATCAGGTGGGTGAACACCTGTGGTATGGTTCTACTGGGCCTATCAGTGCTGGGGTTAAACAACCTGTGTTGTGGTTCTACTGGGCCTATCAGTGCTGAGATGTAACTTCCTGTGGTGTGGTTCTACTAGGCCTATCAGTGCTGGGAATTGAAGCAACTGTGTGGTATGGTTCTAGGGCCTATCAGAACTGGGGTGAACAGCCTGTGGTATGGTTCTACTGGGCCTATCAAACTGTGGTGAACAGCCCACCAACTTTGGTATGGATTTCTACTGGGCCTATCAGTGCTGGGAATGTAGTCCTGTGGTATGGTTCTGCTGAGCCCATATCAGGAGCTTTAAATTGGGTGTGTACCTGTGGTACAGTTGGTCATGTGTTGGGGTGCTAGGCTAACTGGCCTCATGGTGGTTGAGATATTAGGATATAGTGTTAGGTTCAAGTCTGCTTCCTTCAGGACAGGGGAAACCAAAAAGAGGCCTGTCTCAAATGGCACCTATTCCTATTGTGGTCAAATAGTTCACTATATGGAATAGGGTGCCATTTGGGATGCAGCAGGTGGTTCTGCAGTGCACCCATTATGGAGGAATGTGTTAGATGGATGGAGGTGGAGGGGAAGTGCTGGTCTCTCCTGACTGAGGAGGCCTGAGGTTGGGGATCAAAGAATCAGTGCTGTGTCCTGCCTCCCTTCTCTTTGAAGAGCTCAGTCAGGTGCAGGTCCGCTATTTTACCTGCTGCCCAGAGAGGGAGAGGGTAGGGTGAGGTTGAAGGATGGGTGGGTGGGAGCAGGGGATGGAGGAAGGCGGTAGAGGAGAGGGAGGAGAGGTAGTAAGTAGGAAGGTAGAGGAGGAATGGGGAAGCTGAGGTCGGCATACTGATCAATTATTTAAACTCTCTCTCTCTCTCCTATCGCCTCCTCTGAATCTTAAGTAAGCTACTTCATGCTTCCTGCTCCTCCTTGTCCTCCTCGATGGCGGAAATTGCATTGCCTTAACC
>NW_025540174.1:0-9368 GCF_020615455.1 Coregonus clupeaformis | reverse complement strand
CTTAATATAAGTATGCTGTACAATACAGGGGAATAAAACTATTCTAAAGTGTTACGAGCCTTATCATCCTCCACTCACTATCACAAGGGTTAGTAACCATCAGGGTTGGGGTCTATTCCATGTCAATTTACATTTTTAAATTTGACTAATTCAGCAGACACTCTTATCCAGAGTGACTTACAATAGTGCATTCATCTTCAGATAGCTAGGTGAGACAACAACGCATCACAATCATATCAATTACATTTTCTAGGGTGCAGAAAGGGAGTAGAGTAGGGTCGTAAATTAATGTAAATGTAAAGATGGTAGGTTGGAGGAGAGATGGAGAGAAAAAGAAACAAAGTAGGTAATTAAGTTATATAATAATAATAATAATAATAATAATAATAATAATAATAATAATAATAATAATAATAATAATTTGCAAATAAATTCATTAAAAATCCTGCAATGTGATTTTCAGGATTTTTTTCCCTCATTTTGTCTGTCATAGTTGACGTGTACCTATGATAAAAATGACAGGCCTCTCTCATCTTTTTAAGTGGGAGAACTTGCACAATTGGTGGCTGACTAAATACTTTTTTCACCACTGTATATGATCACTAAAGAACCTGCTCTTACCATGAGAAACAGATTTCCCAATCTTCTCCTCCTCTTCTTCATCTTTAATGTTGACATTCAGCTCCAGTGTTTGACTGCAGTCTTCCAGCTTCACTGATGCCATCTCTGGACCCTGCAGTGCAAACTGGGCTCCACTGTCACAATCAGGACCCAGTGACTGTAGGTTTGGACTCAGTGTGGAAGGAGAGAGGAAGGCTGGGTTTGTACTCACTGTTAATCTGTAAACTCTGGACAGATTTGACCAATTGCTGCCTAAAATGCTGTGGTGCTTACTAACACAACAGGAAATATTGTGTTAGATGTGGGCCATCACATGAATTCTCAGCTCTTTCATTCTGAATATTCATATCAATGAATCACCCTCAAATGGACCATCAATACCAGAGTTCACAATACTATTTACATAATCAACTGGTTCCACTCCCCAATAGTAAGTGGGTCATTTTAAAACACTTTAAAAAATATATATATATATATTTGTTGTTTTATTTAATTGTTACCTAAGAAGAAAACCTGTCTAAGTCCTTTATACTGAAAACATCTATTCATATGCATTATAGAAAATAATGGGGACTAGCAAATTGGATTGTCCCAATGGTGATGTGTAGAGGTGTAGTGACATGTTTTGACTAGATAAATAATATAGAAGAGAAATTGGCTCAGTTACAATGTTTCTAGTCAAAAATGTATATTTGGGTGCCATGTTCAAAAGGCATATTTTGTATTTATATTGCATTTTTTAATTTAACTTTTATATGAACATTTCCCCAGTGATAAAACACAGTGCTAAAGGTTTTAAAACAGAAGCTGCTGTATGACTGTAGATTACATCACCATAATCAAGCACTGGGAGAAGCGTTGCTTGAACAATCTTCCTTCTACTTTCCAAAGTGAAGCAGGATTTATTTATATAAAATAGTTTTTTGGGCAACTGAGCAAATTATAGGTCTTGTAAGCGAAAACTTAAACGCTGTGAGACTTTTGCCTCACCCTCTGATGGACCATCAATGCCAGAGTTCTACAAGACTGTTTACATAATCAACTGGGCATTTCAACAGTCTGTCGCTCAATATAGTCCTGGGCATATATTGTTTATCTTACTATTGTTATAACTGCTAACTTTTTAGCATTTGTGGCACAAATCCATTGCAAGTCAATTAATTGAAGTACAGTAGATTAATAAAGCTACAGTACTGCAGCTGGTGACAAAGCTGCGTATATTGAAAAAGCTTGTTAGTGCATAGGTCAAATGTATCTTTGGCTGGAGTATGATAGAGACATGTGGTTCTGTCCTGGTGAGATCACAGGGTCAAAGAAAACTTGGTATGACTGTAGTCCAGGCACTCAGCCCATAAGAACCATTCATACTGTCAGATCTAATATGGAAGAACTGAATACAACCATAAGAACCATTCATACTGTCAGATTTAATATGGAAGAACTGAGTTGAAAAGAGAAGGAGAGGTTGACCAGTACAAATTCATATAGAAACATTATTTTTCATTGGCAGATCAATGCAGCTTTCCAAACATATTCATCATCAGTTTTTTTTGTAAGATTTTAACAAAAGAAAAATATAAACACAACATTCAACAATTTTACTGGGGTACAGTTCATATAAGGAAATCAGTCAATTGAAATACATTTATTAGGCCCTAATCTATGGATTTCACATGACTGGGCAGGGGAGCAGCCATGGGTGGGCCTGGGAAGGCATAGGCCCACCCATTTGGGAGCCAGGCCCACCCATCAGCCAATAAGAATGATTTTTCCCCACTAAAGGGCTTTATTACAGATAGAAATACTCCTCAGTTTCATCAGCTGTCCGGTGACAGGTCTCAGATGATCCTGTAGGTGAAGAAGCCAGATGTGGAGGTCCTGGGCTTGCACGGTTACACATGGTCTGCGGCTGTGAAGCCAGTTGGACGTTCTGCCAAATTCTCGGTAGAGAAATTTACATCAATTCTCTGGCAACAGCTCTGGTGAACATTTCTGCAGTCAGCATGCCAATTGCGCACTCCCTCATCTGTGGCATTGTGTTGTGTGACAAAACTGCACATTTCAGAGTGGCCTTTTATTGTACCCAGCACAAGGTGCACCTGTGTAATGATCATGCTGTTTAATCAGCTTCTTGATATGCCACACCTGTCAGGTGGCTTGATTATCTTGGCAAAGGAGAAATGCTCACTAACAGGGATGGAAACAAATTTGTTCACAACATTTGAGAGAAATAAGCTTTTTGTGCATATGGAAAATTTCTGGGATCTTTTATTTCAGCTAATGAAACATGTGACCAACACTTTACATGTCAAGTTTATATTTTTGTTCAGTATAGTTTAGAAGACAATTTACTAAACACGTAGTCATTTCATTTAAATTGTCATAGGCTTGGTAAACAACAGGTGTAGACTAACAGTGAAATGTTGACCAACAATGGAGAACACAATACAACAATTATAATAATAGGAAAAAGATTGGAATGCAATGGTAGCTTGGCTATATACATGGGGTGCCAATACCTAGTCAATGGTAGCTTGGCTATATACATGGGGTGCCAATACCTAGTCAATGGTAGCTTGGCTATTGTGCAATCTGAAAGTATTCAGACCCCTTGACTTTTTCCACATTTTATTACGTTACAGCCATATTCTAAAATTGATTAAATAGTTTTTTTCCCCCTCATCAATCTACACACAATACCCCATAATGTCAAAGCAAAAGATTATTAATAAAAAACTGAAATATCTAAATATTCAGACCCTTTACTCAGTACTTTCTTGAAGCACCTTTGGCAGCGATTACAGCATCGAGTCTTCTTGTGTATGATGCTACAAGCTTGGCACACCTGTATTTGGGGAGTTTCATTCATTGTTCTCTGCAGATCCTCTCAAGCGCTGTCAGGTTGGATGGGGATTGTTGCTGCACAGCTATTTTCTGGTCTCTCCAGAGATGCTAAATCGGGTTCAGGTCTGGGCTCTGGCTGGGCCAGGTGAACCTTCGCCCCAGTCTGAAGTCCTGAGAACTCTGGAGCAGGTTTTCATCAAGGATCTCTCTGTACTTTGCTCTGCTCATTATTCCTTCGATCCTGACTAGTCTCCCTGCCTCTGAAAAACAGCCGCACAGCATGATACTGCCACGACCATGCTTCACCGTAGGCATGGTGCCGGGTTTCCTCCAGACGTGACGCTTGGCATTCAGGTCAAAGAGTTCAATCTTGGTAACATCAGAACAGAGAATCTTGTTTCTCATGGTCAGAGTCCTTTAGGTGCCTCTTGGAAAACTCCAAGCGGGCTGAACTCTGGAGCTCTGTCAAAGTGATCATCGGGTTCTTGGTCACCTCCCTGACCAAGGCCCTTCTCCCCCGATTGCTCAGTTTGGCCGGGCGGACAGCTCTAGGAAGAGTCTTGGTGGTTCCAAACTTCTTCCATTTAAGAATGATGGAGGCCACTGTATTCTTGGGGACCTTCAATGCTGCAGACATTTTTTGGTACCCTTCCCCAGATCTGTGCCTCGACACAATCCTGTCTCGGAGGTCTACGGACAATTCCTTTGACCTCATGGCTTGGTTTTTGGTCTGACATGCAATGTCAACTGTCGGATGTTATATAGAAAGGTGTGTACCTTTCCAAACCATGTCCAATCAATTTAATTGATCTCAGGTGGACTCCAATCAAGTTGTAGAAAAAATCACAAGGAAGATCAATGGAAACAGGATGCACCTGAGCTAAATTTCGAGATTCATTGAAAAGCGTCTGGAATACTTATTTAAATAAGGTATCTGTTTTTAATTTCTAATAAATTTGCAAAAATGTCTAAACCTGTTTTCGCTTTGTCATTATGTGGTATTGTGTGCAGATTGATGAGGGATTATATATACATTTTGAATTAATTTTACAATAAGGCTGTAACGTATTTTCTTGTAGAAAAGTCAAGGGGTCTGAATACTTTCAGAATGCACTGTATAGACTAACTATTTCACTTTAAACAGTTTGTTATATTTATGCACAAGAGAAGAAGAGGTTGCCCAGCACAAATTCATGTACAAACATAATTTTTCATTACATATTTGTAATTTAGCAGATGCTCTTATCCAGAGCGACTTATAGGACCAATTGGGTTAATTGCCTTGCTCAAGGCCACAATGACAGATTTTTGACCTAGTTGGCTCAGGATTCAAACCATTTACATTTACATGTAAGTCATTTAGCAGACTTACAAATTGGTGCATTCACCATATAGCCAGTGGGTTAACCACTTTACAACATTTTTTTTTGGGGGGGGGCTAGAAGGATTACTTCATCCTATCCCAGGTATTCCTTAAATAGGTGGGGTTTCAAATGTCTCCGGAAGGTGGTGAGTGACTCCGCTGTCCTGGCGTCGTGAGGGAGCTTGTTCCACCATTGGGGTGCCGAGCAGCGAACAGTTTTGACTGGGCTGAGCGGGAACTATGCTTCCGCAGAGGAAGGGGAGCCAGCAGGCCAGAGGTGGATGAACGCAATGCCCTCGTTTGGGTGTAGGGACTGATCAGAGCCTGAAGGTACGGAGGTGCCGTTCCCCTCACTGCTCCATAGGCAAGCACCATGGTCTTGTAACGGATGCGAGCTTCAACTGGAAGCCAGTGGAGTGTGCGGAGGAGGGGGGTGACGTGAGAGAACTTGGGAAGGTTGAACACCAGACGGGCTGCGGCATTCTGGATGAGTTGTAGGGGTTTAATGGCACAGGCAGGGAGCCCAGCCAACAGCGAGTTGCAGTAATCCAGACGGGAGATGACAAGTGCCTGGATTAGGACCTGTGCCGCTTCCTGTGTAAGGCAGGGTCGTACTCTCCGAATGTTGTAGAGCATGAACCTGCACGATCGGGTCACCGCTTTGATGTTAGCGGAGAATGACAGGGTGTTGTCCAGGGTCACGCCAAGGCTCTTCGCACTCTGGGAGGAGGACACAACGGAGTTGTCAACCGTGATGGCGAGATCATGGAACGGGCAGTCCTTCCCCGGGAGGAAGAGCAGCTCCGTCTTGCCAGGGTTCAGCTTGAGGTGGTGATCCGTCATCCATTCTGATATGTCTGCCAGACATGCAGAGATGCGATTCGCCACCTGGTTATCAGAAGGGGGAAAGGAGAAGATTAGTTGTGTATCGTCAGCGTAGCAATGATAGGAGAGGCCATGTGAGGATATGGACAGAGCCAAGTGACTTGGTGTATAGGGAGAAAAGGAGAGGGCCTAGAACTGAGCCCTGGGGGACACCAGTGGTGAGAGCACGTGGTGCGGAGACAGCTTCTCGCCACGCCACTTGGTAGGAGCGACCGGTCAGGTAGGACGCAATCCAGGAGTGAGCCGCGCCGGGAGATGCCCAGCTCGGAGAGGGTGGAGAGGGAGGATCTGATGGTTCACAGTATCAAAGGCAGCAGACAGGTCTAGAAGGACAAGAGCAGAGGAGAGAGAGTTAGCTTTAGCAGTGCGGAGAGCCTCCGTGGCACAAAGAAGAGCAGTCTCAGTTGAATGACCAGTCCTGAAACCTGACTGGTTTGGATCAAGAAGGTCATTCTGAGAGAGATAGCAAGAGAGTTGGCTAAAGACGGCACGCTCAATAGTTTTGGAAAGAAAAGAAAGAAGGGATACTGGTCTGTAGTTGTTGACATCAGTGGGATCGAGTGTTGGTTTTTTGAGAAGGGGTGCAACTCTCGCTCTCTTGAAGACGGAAGGGACATGGCCAGCGGTCAAGGATGAGTTGATCAGCGAGGTGAGGTAGGGGAGAAGATCACCGGAGATGGTCTGGAGAAGAGAGGAGGGGATGGGGTCAAGCGGGCAGGTTGTTGGGCGGCCTGCAGTCACTAGTCGCAAGATTTTATCTGGAGAGAGAGGGAGAAAGAAGTCAAAGCATAGGGGTAGGGCAGTGTGAGCAGGACCAGCAGTGTCATTAGACTTAACAAACGAGGATCGGATGTCGTCAACCTTCTTTTCAAAGTGGTTGACGAAGTCATCCACAGAGAGGGAGGAGGGGGGTGGGGGTGGGGGGGAGGATTCAGCAGTGAGGAGAATGTGGCAAAGAGCTTCCTAGGGTTAGAGGCAGATGCTTGGAATTTAGAGTGGTAGAAAGTGGCCTTAGCAGCAGAAACAGATGGAAGAAAATGTAGAGAGGAGGGAGGAAAAGATGCCAGGTCGGCAGGGAGTTTAGTTTTCTTCCATTTCCGCTCCCGCTGCCCGGAGCTCTGTTCTGTGAGCTCGCAATGAGTCATCAAGCCACGGAGCTGGAGGGGAGGACCGAGGCGGCCGGGAGGATAGGGGACACAGGGAGTCAAAGGATGCAGAAAGGGAGGAGAGGAGGGTTGAGGAGGCAGAATCAGGAGATTGGAGGGAGAAGGATTGAGCAGAGGGAAGAGATGATAGGATGGAAGAGGAGAGAGTAGTGGGAGAGAGAGAGCGAAGGTTGCGGCGGCGCGTTACCATCTGTGTAGGGGCAGAGTGAGTAGTGTTGGAGGAGAGCGAGAGAGAAAAGGATACAAAGTAGTGGTCGGAGACATGGAGGGGAGTTGCAGTGAGATTAGTAGAAGAGCAACATCTAGTAAAGATGAAGTCAAGCGTATTGCCTGCCTTGTGAGTAGGGGGACGGTGAGAGGGTGAGGTCAAAAGAGGAGAGGAGGGAAAGAAGGAGGCAGAGAGAAATGAGTCAAATGTAGACGTAGGGAGGTTGAAATCCCCCAAAACTGTGAAGGGTGAGCCATCCTCAGGAAAGGAACTTATCAAGGCGTCAAGCTCATTGATGAACTCTCCAAGGGAACCTGGAGGGCGATAGATGACAAGGATATTAAGCTTAAATGGGCTAGTGACTGTGACAGCGTGGAATTCAAATGAGGAGATAGACAGATGGGTTAGGGGAAAAATTGAGAATGACCACTTGGGAGAGATGAGGATTCCTGTGCCACCACACCCTCTGACCAGATGCTCTCGGGGTATGCGAGAACACATGGTCAGACGAGGAGAGAGCAGTAGGAGTAGCAGTGTTTTCAGTGGTAATCCATGTTTCCGTCAGCGCCAGGAAGTCGAGGGACTGGAGGGTAGCATAGGCTGGGATGAAGTCAGCCTTGTTGGCGGCAGAACGGCAGTTCCAGAGGCTGCCTGAGACCTGAAACTCCAGGTGTGTGGTGCGTGCAGGACCACCAGGTTAGAGAGACAGCAGCCACGCGGTGTGAGGCGTTTGTGTAGCCTGTGCGGAGAGGAGAGAACAGGGATAGGCAGAGGCATAGTTGACAGGCTGCAGCAGATGGCTACAATAATGCAGAGGAGATCGGAATGAAATGAACTAAACATCGGGAAAGGAGAGAGCAGGCCTCCCTCACCAAAAAAAAATATATATATATAACTCTCCCAACTTCCACCTCAGAAACTATAATTGTTTCACTGAACCACCCGAATAAAACTCTCCAACTTCCACTTTAGAAATTAGAATTGTTGTAAACTACAGCAGACTGTTATCAGTAGCTGTAATTAAGTACAGCAGCTACCAACCACCTAACGTTAATGCCTCGGTTAATGAGGTTAGAAAAACAGCTGAATGGTGGCAGCTAGCTGGCTCAATCACAGGTACTCTTAAGCATGAAATAACATTGGAAACAACTAACCACAGTTGCTGAAAGTTACCAGTAGCTACCCGCTAGCTAGCTAGCTAGCTTTGTTGGTCCAAGTAGTGGGTAAGCTAGCCTCGTGCTTCGCCGGGGTCCGCTGAATACAATACTTACCTACAATAATTACCTACAATAACCTACAATAACTACCTGAGTAAACTACCTATAATACCTAACTACAATACCTACCTACAATCTAAATACATGGTTTAAGCTTTACTCAACACCATATAAGAAGCTTACCTTTCCGATAACGCAGCAATGATTAAACGTTGGGTAGCTAGCACAAATATATTGTATTTAGCTACTACAGTACAGCCAGCTGGTAGTGTTGGCTAGCTAGCAATGGCTGCTGTGTTTTACTTTGTTTGAAACAGCGCGCTCGCCGCGAACGAATGTAGCTGGCTAAAAGGATATTGTTTTTAGTTGCTACGTTGCTAATAGCTACTCCGCCAGCTAATCCAGGAGGTGAGTTAGCTAGCTAGCTTCGTGCTACACCCGGCACCGCCGAATACAAAAGTAACCTACAATAACTACACAACAACTACCCACAACAGCCCACGATGCCTACCTATACTACTTAATAATATACAGCCCACGATGCCTACCTATAATACCTAACTACAATCTAAACACATAGTTTAAGCCTTACTCGACAAAGCCCAAGCTATGTATAAAGCCAAACTGGCAGACTGCAATCAGTAGCTGTAATTAAGTACAGCAGCTACCAACCACCTAACGTTAATGCCTCGGATAATGAGGTTAGAAAAACAGCTGAATGGTGGCAGCTAGCTGGCTCAATCACAGGTACTCTTAAGCGTGAAATAACATTGGAAACAACTAACCACAGTTGCTAAAAGTTACCAGTAGCTACCCGCTAGCTAGCTAGCTAGCTTTGTTGGTCCAAGTAGTGGGTAAGCTAGCCTCGTGCTTCGCCGGGGTCCGCCGAATACAGTCCTTACCTACAATAATTACCTACAATAACCTACAATAACTACCTGAGTAAACTACCTATAATACCTAACTACAATACCTACCTACAATCTAAATACATGGTTTAAGCTTTACTCAACACCATATAAGAAGCCAAGCTTACCTCTGCAACCAGCGACCTTTCAGTTACT
>NW_025540173.1:0-9375 GCF_020615455.1 Coregonus clupeaformis | reverse complement strand
GACGTCACGAGGCTACACAGCTTTCAGCGGGATTTCAAGTAGTGCAAGAAGACCAGGTTCAATCAAAACAAGGATTTTATTAAAGGTCTTGGGAAACTAACTAAAGTATAACACAATTCTGTTCTCTGGTGGCTCTTTAAGGGTTACTAATTCAGGGATGTCTCTTCCACATCCAAAATCATAACTCTCCTCGCTCAAATAACTTTTCCCCAGTCTTACTGTATTCCACGTTGCAGCTAGTGGCCAACCCAGCAAAAACGCCCCTCCAAATGCGTCCTTACACACGTATTTCCACAGGTGCATATATCCAAAGGTGAGTGTTTCCATTATGTAAGTATCTCCAAATCCTTATATTCCTCCTGGAAGTGGACGTGCAGCCCTCTTGTCCTCCAGAGAGCCCAGGTTGGAGACTGTGTTACTTCACAACCCACACACCCACTCTCAGTGTGTCTCTTCCCTTCAAAAACCTCCAGCCTCATCAGCTCCTGGATCTGCTTCAGCTGCGTGGGAAGATTGGCCATAGAGGGGTGGAGTTCCCGACTACACCAGCAGATGGGAGCCACAGCTGTCTGGGTTTGCAGCCATCTCAGGGATATGTAACGTCCTTCCAGGACACAGCCTCTCTCGTGACATCGAGACATCCCCTCTCTCGACCGACGCCGGCAAAGGCAGCGAAGAAGGCATCACGCCGAGGGCGGGTCCGCATTGCCGTGGTGCTTGCCAGACTGCTCTCTCTTCAACTCCTCCAACTCTAGGACCAGGGACTCAGCCTCCTGTTGTCTCTCCTTGAGTTTCTTACTGAACGCATCAGCCTTGGTTTTAGCAGAGTTTAGCTTCTGTTGAGCAGCTTTCAGTTCCTTCCTCTCCCGCATTCTTCATCTTGTTCTCCAACACCTTGTACTTCTCCTCTGCCTTCTTCTGACCTCCTCACTACTTCTGCGCAGGGTCTCCTCACACTCCTCGATGGTCCTGCGTAGCCTCTCCAGCTCCTCCTGTTGCTTAGGAAAGGAGCTCTGTTGGAGTTTAGCCTGGAGGATATCTAACTCTTCTTGTCTTCATGTCTAACTGTTGCTTTAACAAACGATACCTCCCAGCGGTCCCCTTCAGACCAGACAGTTCTTTGTCCAGATTTTGTAGCCTCGTCTCTGTGTCGGTCTGGGCACCTGCCATCCCTATCAGAGCCCGGGCGGGAGTGAGTAAATCCTCGAGGATTGCACCGGAGCCTTCCCAGGATGAGTCTTGCCTCTCCGTCTCGAGGTACTCGGGTTATCCTCTCCTGAGACTCTCTCCAGAGTGGGTAAAAGGTTGGGCAGTCTGCCCAATTAGGGACAGGACGGGAGGGAATCAAATCACCCCCGCTCGCCGTGTGTATGGTTCCCGTGTGTTGGTCATTGTAAGTTCAGTAATGGGGTATTCTGGTGTCCCCATGGACACAGGAAACTGGGAGGACTTTCCCGGGCCGACACGTTGGGCCCACTCAAACCTTACGCACCAGGTGGCCCGGCTACCAGAATCCAGTAAGGCCTCCACATCATGGTGATTCACAGTTACCGGGCAGGTGGGGGTTCGATCTGGGCCGGCCATCTACGACTCCCAAGAGCGAGGCAAAAACGGTGTGTGGGTGCTGAGCTGGAGGACTCCGCCGTGGGCATAGGTTCATCGGCTGGTTTCCCCACACTGCCAGGAGATATGTCCCATCTCCCACACCGGTAACACTGTCGAAGCTTCCCCTCCTGGTGTACTCTTCTTACCCGCCTGGTTTCTTGGCCTCTGGAGCCGGATAAGTCCTGGACGCGGCTGGGTTCGACCTGGGGGGCCTCGGACGGGTTCTTCATTTGTGGTGGGGGCCGCGTCCTGGGGTCTTTTCGGGAGCATTCAGCATCTCCGCTGTGGCCTGGTACTTTTCCATGCTTCCACGGTCAGGATCAGCCGTGGTCAAGGCCTGTTGACTGATGAACCGTTTTGCCTCATAAGGCAGGGCGCGAGGTACCCATCCACCACAACGGCTCCACCACCGCCATGCTGATTCCTCTGCGGATCCAGCCATTTCCTTGCGATTCGGACAAGTTCATGCATCTGCGCCCGAGAGGTTGGTCTGGCTGGAAGGTCCAGCTGTGAAAGCGCTGGGCCATACCAAACCCTTTGTGAGTCCATATCTGCTGAGGATCCAGACTTCAGGGCATCATAGTCAGTAACCTGGGTCAGGGCCCAGGTCCCGAACAGCATTCAGCGCTTCCTCGTTTAGAAAGGGGGCTAACAGACCAACTCCACTGTTGCTGGGGCCAGGCTTCCTAGTGGCCGTGGGCCTCAAATGCATGCAGGTATGCCCCCAATGTCATCGGTAGCTCCCATCTTAGATATAAAGTCACTTGCCTTTATTGGGGCGTGGTATTTGGGACCACCTCTGTCTCTGCAACTGCAATTCCTCTGCCTTCAGAAGTTGGCTTTTTCGCCCTCCAAGAGAGCCAATGCTTGCTTGCATCTTGGCCATACAGCAACAAGGCCAATATGTCCTCCATTTCAGTCGGCGGGGAGCCTACGGCCAACTTGGAAAACTGGTGATCAAACCTTCGTATCCTCCTCTGACATGCACTATTAACGCTTGAGCGTGCCTGTATTCTCCACCATCTGTGACGTCACGAGAGGCTACACAGCTTTCAGCTGGATTGCTCAAGTAGTGCAAGGAGACCAGGTTCAATCAAAACAAGGATTTTATTAAAGGTCTTGGGGAAACTAACGAAAGCAACATACCCTGTTCGGTGGCTCATAAGGGTTAACAGTTCAGGGATGTCTCTTCCACATCCAAAATCATAACTCTCCCTACCAAATAACTTTCCCAGTCTTACTGTATTCCCACGTTGCAGCTAGTGGCCAACCCAGCAAAACGCCCTTCCAAATGCTGTCCCACACGAGCTTCCACAGGTGCATATATCCAAAGGTGAGTGTTTCCCACAGGCATCTCCAAATCCTTATTCCTCCCTGGAAGTGGACTGGCAGCCCTCTGTCCTCAGAGAGCCCAGGTTGAGACTGTGTTACTTCACAACCCACACACCCACTCTCAGTGTGTCTCTTCCTTCAAAAACCCCTCCAGCTCATCAGCTCCTGATCTGTTTCCAGCTGCGTGGGAAGATTGGCCAGAGGGTGGAGTTCCCCACCATACCAGCAGATTTGAGCCAGGCTGTCTTTTTGGTTTGCAGCCATCTCAGGGGATGTGAACGTCCTCCAGACACAGCCTCTCGTGACATCACAACGTATATTAAGGCTTTTGTGAAAATTCCCATAGCAATATAGAGGAAAGCTGCCGTGCGTTCGGAGACAATTAATAGACACTGCAGTAAATAAAATCCTAATGAAAACATATGTCTCGGCCCAGGACCGGAGTCTACAAGACCGGGGTGCGCCATAGCCAATCAGGATCTACAGTAGGTCTTTATAAACAAACCATTTGCCACACAGGCCTGCCATCATTCACTTTGAACTGGACAGTGCATTTATAGGCAGTTGCAAACAGCTGTGTGACTTTAGATCATTCGAACGCATTCACCAAAGCCACAAAATACACCTGAATGGATTTCTGCAAACATGTCATTTCACCGGAGTCCTCTTACATTTGGGAACTTTACAGTCCCATTTATCAAACAACCATGAAAAGGTAGGGTCTCTCTCCCTAAGTTATGCACATCAACAACAAAAGATCAACAACTAATGCTAGCCAGAGCAAGATGAGCTCAAATCTAACGAAGGAACATGAGATAAACCCTTCAAATTGTTTCAGCGAAGTTGGTCAAATGCAATTGATAAACGATGGAGAATTGTAGTCTACTCCTCCTTCTGCAGCTTGCCTGCCACTGCATGCCTGTCCCAACCAAGCACCCAAGCTAACTGGATAAAGTTGGCTAGCTTGCTAGCTAGTTACTTCCACTCACAAATGAGATAACACCTCACTCTAACCATTTTACTTGCTCTAGCAGAGCTGTTTACATGATAACTAAAGCGCTTTGTGACTAACTATAAAAATGTTTTGCCTATGTTTACTGAAAACCGCCTATATCCAGCGGGTGTCCCGCTTCTAAATCCATCGTTATTCTGCGCTCTGGCACAGACTCTGAAATCGGAGTAGATAGCCAGAGTGAATTTGCAAACGCAAGAGATACAAAGCAACTGAGGTCGCTCAAGTCCTTGCTAATGCAATCCAAATGACACCTGAATTTAATTGTGTATAGCCACAGAAAAACGAGCATGAGTGAAAAAGTCAGTCACTCATCCACTCCTCCACTCCTCCAATGACATGACATGACATCCTCCTAGCAGCTATCTAGCTAACGCAGAAGCTCCGTGTTTTTAGCTTACGGCGTAGATACGCTAGGCCTATTAGCCACGTTATGACTGACTTGTGATCATTGCCCTTGCTAGTTTGATTGTATTGATTCTAGCCTTTCTTACATTTCGTCCAGGGGCGGTGTGTTCATTAGGGCGATATGGGCGAATGCATCGGCCAAACGGGAAAAGGAAGGGATTTTTTTCTAATCAATTATATCACGGCAACAGTAGTTATCAAAGTTCTAATCTAGACGTCTGATCTGCCACTAAATGTCCAATCAGGCTAAAGTCGCTTCAAATGGCCCTGCTTTTGGGGCGATTTCACAGGTTGAAAATCGCCCCAGAAGCTGTCATAGCCTCTCATGTGTAAATCTTTTTTTTCAAATATCAGAGCTTTCAATACACCCTATGGGTTTCTGAGGGCTTGCACTTACGCTGGCCAGCCATACGTAACATAACCATGAACGAATTCAAGAAAAGAGCGGTAGCAGCGCCAATCAATTCACGTACTACTATCAAAAGATGGCTAGCGTTCAGTGCAACTCGATTGTCTCTTTGAAAGAAGTTCACATCAAAGACCATTCAAAACGAGCTACTGGAGGTATGCTAGCGGTCATGAGGGAACATATTGTGGAGGAGGTGAAGTCGGCGAACTTCGTAGCTATCCAAGCTGACGACCACGGACGTTTACACAGACACAGCTGGTGCTTGTGCTGAGGCACATAGATAGCAACCACAAAGTGCAGGAGCGCTTGAGTTCCTTCCCATCTCGAATCAACCTCAGTCTCAATCGCCAGTGTGCTTTTGGAGAGATCAACCAAGTCTTTTTGCCGACGACGAGAAAGTCAAACTGTGGTGCACCGCACTGGGTACCAGGCCCCCATGAGCTACAACTCCCCAGGAGACGTTTTCGAGACTGTGACTCGTTGAACATCCTCATAACTACTCCCATGACAACAGCTGAAGCTGAGAGATGTTTCAACTTTGACACGGAGTTAAGACATTCCTGCGAACACCAATGGGCCAGAACATCTGAATGCACTGGCCATGCTTTCCATGGAGAGGGAACTAGTCCTCAGCATGCCTGATTTCAATGAGAAAGTAATGGACCGCTTTGCCGGGTATTGAAAGAGAGAAGAGAAACAGTTTCCAGCACAAGTAATGTAGCCTCTCTCTTTGTCCCTCCCTGTCTGTCTCTTTAACACACACACGCCCCAAATCAGTTCACAGTGTTGATGTTGTTTAAAATAGTTATTTTTACATTAAAAAAATGTAAAAAAATAAAAATCTGTTTCATGTTCATTTTTACAAATCTATGCAATTGGCCAGAATATGGTTGTTCATATTTACAAATCTATACAATTGGCCAGAATATGGTTGTTCATTTTACAAAGCCATACAGATAGCTGTGTTTACCTTTTCTAGAAATTATTTTCAAATTCTGTTTTCAGGCAAAATGTCTATCACTGTTCATTTTCACAAATCTATACAAGAGGGCAGAATATGGAAGTCTATAAAAATTTCTTATTACCAATAACTTGCATCAATGTTTTCAGTAGCCTCTATCAAAAGCTCCTGCTTGCTTGTTGTGAATTATGCCTTCAGGTGCACATATTTCCAATTCAACCATGAGGCAAAAAATGTGGTAAAAGCTCTTTGTTGATCCTGGCAATCTGAACAAATACCAAGATGCTGTATTTTCAGCTGATATTTCATTTGTTTATGGAAATGCATATTGTTTATGCAGTGTTGAGGAATGTGAAAGAACACCCTTGATTATTTTTACTGTGATAACTTATTTTGCTTTTGTAAGCCAACACTTTTGAGATCAGTCAAGCTTCTAACATTGACTTATATGCTGCCCCTTGTTCTTCATGTTGTTGTTGGACATATCTTTTTTTTTTAATGTGTGTAGGTCACCTAAATCATCAGAAAATTGCCCCCTGAGAATTTTTTTCAGAGCCGCTCACTGCATTCATCTGTTTTTGTCCAAAAATATTGAGTCATTGAAACTGAAACAGTACATCCTGAATGGAGGCAGCAAACAATGTACCAGGCCAGCTGTGATTTACAAGTTGATAGCAATATTTGTTGGACTACCAAGAAATGTATTGGTGAATTATATGAATCATGCATTGAACTACATCCAACTATTCTGCCAGCAATGCCTTAGTGTATGTCATGAAATGTTGAGTCAAATATAACTTCATTTTTAAAAAAACCCTTATAAAGTTGGTTTTATAGCATAAACTGTTAATTTATTATTTTGGACTTATATTATGATTGTCTGTTTGTTTCATATCTGCAACGTATTTAAAATCGCTGTCAGTTTCAGCTTAAAAGTAACAAAGAAAGTTAGCAGGTTTGTTAGGAATTGCTTGTCACACCATCTCGCCAGAAACTTTAAATGGGGAGATTGGAAACACCATTAGATCTTTGTGTTATTATATCTCTTCCATTTACAAATCTCATGATGTGGCTATATCTAGGGATTTCTATTTAGCTGTACCTGCTTGCTAGCACAATTGCTGTGAAGTAACCAAAATTATTTGAAATAACGATTGAGGTATATGTGCATGTAATCTAACTCAACTACTACAAACGAAATTAAAATTACAATAAATAAAGGTTAATTTGCGTATTTTCGCTGTCCAGTGGCACAAGAAGCCAGTCATATGATTCACGAACTCATCATATGATCAGTGTCTCGTTAGCGACACAAAATATTTCCGGTCACGGAATGTCGAAAGATTTCAAAATAAGTCCCCACGTAATAGTAGAAACGTGTCAATAACCTCTATTTATTCATGATATATGAAAAGTAATTGTCTAAACATTAACAATGATTAATATTTGTTCACATGATTTAAGTGACATTTGCATTAAATGTGGGTTTTAAAACATGTTCCAAGGTCAAATAAATGCCCCAATGCAAATCACTGTATATGGAATATATATTGGCAAGAACTATTCTGCATGCCACGTAAAAGCACTGTAGGAATCCTCACGTTCTGTAGAATGTATATATGGTGCCATGTCATGGGTCTCTGATTAATGGAGGTTGCTGGCTTTACCGCACCCATTCTAATGGCGTCCACAATACAATCACAGTATATGGAATAATATAATCATCACATGTGCACTTCCTACAAACCAAACAACATTGCAGGGCATGCTCACTGAATTAAAGAGCAACTACACTAAAAAAATATACATTTCTTAGATTTTTTCCAGACCTCAAAAGCAACCTCTGATTTGGTTTAAGCATTGTTATGAAACACATAAAATAAAATGTTGCTGTTTTTCCATAAAGAAAAAGTGTGAAAAAGGTATGAAACCCCCAAGAATTGGGAAATCCAAAACCTGAAAAACAAAACAGAGAAAATCTAACATTTGGAGAAAAACAGAAGTGATTTGATTTTAAAAGGCCCTACCAGCTTTTGCTGTGCATTACTGCACTTTAGAGTGTGTTCATCCTGTAGCACAGCATTTTGGGGGAAGGTTGAGGTCAAATCCAATATTGACTATGCACCCAAGACAGTGGAGAAGGCTGAGGGAGAACGGCACAATAATGTCTGAACGAGCATATGGAATGGCATCAAACCGTGTTTGATGGCTTGATGCCATTCAACTTATTCCGTTCCAGCCATTACCACGAGCCCGTCCTCCCCAATTAAAGTTCCATCAACCTCCTGTGACCCAAGAGGGAAAGGAGGTTTGGCCATCCTAGAAATGTTTTAGAGTAATATAATATACACTACCGGTCAAAAGTTTTAGAACACCTACTCATTCAAGTGGTTTTTCTTTATTTTTACTATTTTCTATATTGTAGAATAATAGTGAAGACATCAAAACTATGAAATAACAAATATGGAATCATGTAGAACTTCAAGACTGTTGGAAAAGCATTCCAGGTGAAGCTGGTTGAGAAAAATGCCAGTATTGTGCAAAGCTGTCATCAAGGCAAAGGGTGGCTATTTGAAGAATCTCAAATATAAAATACATGTTGATTTGTTTAACACTTTTTGGTTACTACATGATTTTAACATGTGTTATTTTACAGTTTTGATGTCTTCACTATTACTCAACAATGAATCGAACCCACTATCCTGGTGTTGCAATGCTCTACCAAAGATGCTTAACAGGTTTATAAATGCTTTGTGGGCTTCAATTTAATATGATTTAAAATGTCCTTTATTAAGAGGCTTATGCCACCCTTTATAAAGCACAGGTTTATGTCATTTTTGGACATAGTGGGTTATGTCACATTTGACATTGGTGATTATGTCACACAGTTATGCCACATTTAGGAACCCTTTATAAAGTATGACGTACAGTTATAGATGATCTGTAACACATTTATGTAGTGTTTCTGAAGGTTTCTTTATGAAGGCTTTATGAAGCCTTTACAATCTGAGCTTCATTTAAAGTGGTACCTAAAAATGTTTTGTCTTTGACCATGTGCCACTTTCTTTGTTTCCTGCAGGATTTATAGCTACTCATACATTACCCCTTATTCCTCCTCACCATTCTGTAGAGCACATCTGATTTCAAACACAAACAGACAGCACACAAAGGGAGAAGGTGGTGTCTGTTATAATTGATAATGACCCATTAAAGAGAACACTGCTTGACTTTGGAATACATTCTAATTTAAGGTTCCATAAAGTCCAATAAAGTAATGAACTAATGTATTGAATAGGATCATTTAAAAAGTATTTACACAGCATTTACACAGTGAGACCAGTACATGAACAGCTCACAGTGTGTTATAGAGAAGATGGACTGACAAGAATGGGTGATCTAAACTGTATATGGATTATATTCCTTTAAGAGCAGAGTTTCTGCCCTGCAGTCAGTAAACTGTAGGTAGGGAGGGGCTTAGGAACTGGCTGAGCTGACTACACTGACTATGCTATTGGCAGACTCCACTAAGCTGGCAGGTTGGCTAACAGCCTGCTGCCTGGCCTGCACCCTATTTCACTGTGGGGCTAGAGGAGTTAGAGCCCGTTCTTCACGGTTTGGCTGGTGTTCTTCGGCTTGCAAGTGCTCCCT
>NW_025540172.1:0-9368 GCF_020615455.1 Coregonus clupeaformis | reverse complement strand
ACACTAGATCAGGACAGGTAGAAATGGCAGGGCTGGTTGTGTTCAGTGTGTGTGTCCAGTGTGTGTGTGTGTGTCCAGTGTCTGTGTGTGTGTCCAGTGTGTGTGAGTGTGTGTGTGTCCAGTGTGTGTGTGTGTCCAGTGTGTGTGAGTGTGTGTGTGTGTGTGTCCTGTGTGTGTGTGTGTCAGGTGTGTGTGTGTGTGTCCAGTGTGTGTGTGTGTGTGTGTGTGTGTGTCCTATGTGTTTGTGTGTCAGGTGTGTGTGTCCAGTGTGTGTGTGTCCAGTGTGTATGTGTGTGGGTCCAGTGTGAGTGTGTGTGTGTGTGTGTGTCCAGCGTATGTGTGTGTGTCCAGTTTGTGTGTCCAGTGTGTGTGTGTGTGTTTGTGTGTGTCCATGTGTGTGTGTGTGTGTGTGTGTGTCCAGTGTGTGTGTGTGTGTGTCCAGTGTGTGTGTGTGTGTCCAGTGTGTGTCCAGTGTGTGTGAGTGTGTGTGTGTGTGTGTGTGTCCTGTGTATGTGTCAGGTGTGTGTGTGTGTGTGTGTGTGTGTTTCCTGTGTGTGTGTGTGTGTCCAGTGTGTGTGTCCAGTGTGTGTGTGTGTGTGTCCAGTGTGTATGTGTGTGTGTGTGTTTGTCCAGTGTGTGTGTGTGTCCAGTGTGTGTGTGTCCAGTGTGTGTGGGTCCAGTGTGAGTGTGTGTGTGTCCAGTTTATGTGTCTGTGTCCAGTGTGTGTGTGTGTTTGTGTGTCTCCAGTGTGTGTGTGTCCAGTGTGTATGTGTGTGGGTCCAGTGTGAGTGTGTGTGTGTGTGTGTGTGTCCAGCGTATGTGTGTGTGTCCAGTTTGTGTGTCCAGTGTGTTTGTGTGTGTTTGTGTGTGTCCAGTGTGTGTGTGTGTGTGTGTCCAGTGTGTGTGTGTGTGTCCAGTGTGTGTCCAGTGTGTGTGAGTGTGTGTGTGTGTGTGTGTGTGTGTCCTGTGTATGTGTGTCAGGTGTGTGTGTGTGTGTTTCCTGTGTGTGTGTGTGTGTCCAGTGTGTGTGAGTGTGTGTGTCCAGTGTGTGTGTGTGTGTCCAGTGTGTATGTGTGTGTTTGTGTTTGTCCAGTGTGTGTGTGTGTGTCCAGTGAGTGTGTGTCCAGTTTGTGTGTGTTCAGTGTGTGTGTCCAGTGTGTGTGTCCAGTGTGTGTCCAGTGTGTGGGTGTGTTTGTTCAGTGTGTGTGTGTGTGTGTCCAGTGTGTGTGTGTGTCCAGTGTGTGTGTGTGTCAGTGTGTGTGTGTGTGTGTGTCCAGTGTGTGTATGTGTGTGTGTCTAGTGTGTGTATGTGTGTACAGTGTCCAGTGTGTGTGATCAATGTATGTGTGTCCTGTGTGTGTGTGTGTGTGTGTGTCCAGTGTTTGTTTGTCCGTGTGTGTGTGTGTTCAGTGTGTTTGTTCAGTGTGTGTGTGTGTGTGTGTACAGTGTGTGTGTATCAAGTGTGTTTGTGTGTCCAGTGTGTGTCAGTGTGTGTGTCCAGTGTGTGTGTGTCCAGTATGTGTGTGTGTGTGTGTTTGTGTGTGTGTGAGTGTGTCCAGTGTTACCATGGTTATTATTTACAAGGACACTGAGGAGTCAACATGATGAACCCTAAACCCTGGATAGAGGGGCTCAGTGAATGTGGAGTGGAATGTGTTCAGGTGGGTCAGTGTGTCAGAGGAGACTCTGTAGAAGGACAGAGTGCCGGCTGGCCAGTCCAGATACACTCCTACTCTGTGGGAGCTGGAGGAGGGGACGTCTATGGTAGTGGACTTATTATTGTGCCTGGCAGAGTAACTGTTGTCAAAGCAGATCAGACTCCAGGACTTGTCATTGTATCCAATCCAACAGTCATCACCCAATCCTCTCCTGCTGATTCCTTTATATGTCACTCCTATAACAGCCCTTCTCCCACTCCACTCTACCTCCCAGTAACAGCGCCCAGTCAGACCCTCTCTACACAGCACCTGTCTACAGACCTCAAATCTCTCTGGGTGATCAGGATACGGCTGCTTCTCTCTCCTCCATGTCACCTTTCTGTTCTCCTCAGACAGAGAGAGGAGTCTGTTTACTGTGTTTAGGTCCAGTGTGAGATCACAGACATCTGATGGATGAAACCAGACACAATATTAGAAATCATCATCACAACTCACTTTTCACTAATTCATTTAATGTAGATGTTTCTAGGTATCAAAAGGAGAAGTTAAGGTAACTTGAGACTTGTTGAATGATCATATGTTATACTGTATGGTAATATAAAACACACTTATTCCCATTAATTACACAGACACACACACACACACACACACACACACACACACACACACACACACACACACACCCTGAACACACACACACACACACACACACACACACACACACACAAACACACACATCCTGAACACATACACACACACACACACTGAACACACACACACAAACACACACATCCTGAACACACACACACCCACACCTGTATGCATGCAAGCATAAAAACACACACACACACACACACACACTGAACACACACACACACACATTTCTAATGTAACAGGAACACACCAAACACAGACACACACATTGTCAAAGCAAATCCTTGTAAACGTTGGTGTCCCTGATTTCTGCTTCTGTAGAACTACAGCTGATATTTAATATGACCAAGTAAGTAATGATGGTGGTCTTTGACTTTGACTTCACTTGAATTAAGACTTATTCTTAGTCATATTCTTCACAGCAGTCAACACTCACATTTTCTAAGTCCAGGTTTCATTGTGTACTCTCCACCATGTTCCACACTGTAGCGGTAAGCAGAAGAACAGACAGTCATTGAGGGATACACCTGAACTCACACACACACACACTCACACACACACACACACACACACACACACACACACACACACACACTCAGCATATAACTTTGTGTGTGTCTAGTGTGTACAGTGTTTGTGTGTGTGTGTCCAGTGTGTGTGTGTGTCCAGTGTGTGTGTACCGTGTGTGTGTGTGTGTCCAGTGTGTGTGAGTGTGTGTGTGTGTCCAGTGTGTGTGTGTGTGGGTCCAGTGTGTGTGTGTGTGTGTGTGTGTGTGTGTGTGTGTGTGTGTGTGTGTGTCTGTGTGTGTGTGTGTATTTGTGTGTGTGTTTCCTTTTTGTGTGTCTGGGACCAGTGTCCAGTGTGTGTGTGTGTGTGTGTGTGTCCAGTTTGTGTGTGAATGTGTGTCAAGTGTGTGTGTGTCCAGTGTGTGTGTGTGAGTCCAGTGTGTGTGTGTGAGTCCAGTGTGTGTGTGAGTCCAGTGTGTGTGTGTGTCCATTGTGTGTGAGTGTGTGTGTGTGTGTAGGTGTTTGTGTGTGGGTCCAGTGTGTGTGTGTGAGTCCAGTGTGTGTCCAGTGTGTTTGTGTGTGTGTCCAGTGTGTGTGTGTAGGTGTGTGTGTGTTTGTCCAGTGTGTGTGTGTGTCCAGTGTGTGTGTGTGTCCATTGTGTGTGAGTGTGTGTGTGTGTGTAGGTGTTTGTGTGTGGGTCCAGTGTGTGTGTGTGTGTGTGTGTGTATTTTTGTGTGTGTTTCCTTTTTGTGTGTCTGGGACCAGTGTGTGTGTGTGTGTGTGTGTGTGTGTGTGTCCAGTTTGTGTGTGTATGTGTGTCAAGTGTGTGTGTGTCCAGTGTGTGTGTGTGTGTGTGTGTGTGTGTCCAGTGTGTGTGTGTGAGTCCAGTGTGTGTCCAGTGTGTTTGTGTGTGTGTCCTGTGTGTGTTTGTCCAGTGTGCGTGTGTGTCCAGTGTGTGTGTGTGTGTGTGTGTGTGCCAAGTGTGTGTGTGTGTCCAGTCTGTGTGTGTGTCTAGTGTGTGTGAGTGTGTCTGTGTATCCATTGTGTGTGAGTGTGTGTGTGTGTCCATTGTGTGTGAGTGTGTGTGTGTGTGTCCAGTGTGTGTGTGTGGTTCCAGTGTGTGTGTGTGTGTGTGTGTGTGTGTCTGTGTGTGTGTGTGGGTCCAGTGTGTGAGTGTGTGTCCACTTTCTGTGTGTGTGTGTGTGTATTTGTGTGTGTGTTTCCTTTTTGTGTTTCTGGGACCAGTGTGTGTGTGTGTGTATATGTGTGTCAAGTGTGTGTGTGTCCAGTGTGTGTGTGTGTGTGTGTCCTTTGTGTGTATGTGTCCAGTGTGTGTGTGCGTGTCCAGTTTGTGTGTGTGTGTCCAGTGTGTATGTGTGTGTTCAGTGTGTGTGTGAGTCCAGTGTGTGTGTGTCCAGTGTGTGTTTGTGTGTATATGTGTGTCAAGTGTGTGTGTGTCCAGTGTGTGTTTGTGTGTGTGTCCAGTGTGTGTGTGTCCTGTGTGTGTGTGTTTGTCCAGTGTGCGTGTGTGTCCAGTGTGTGTGTGCGTGTGTGTGCCCAGTGTGTGTGTGTGTCCAGTGTGTGTATGTGTGTGTCCTGTGTGTGTGTGTCCATTGTGTGTGTGTGTGTGTGTGTCCACTCTGTGTGTGCGTCCAGTGTGTGTGTGTGTCTGTCCAGTGTGTGTCCAGTGTGTTTGTGTGTGTGTGTGTCCACTCTGTGTGTGTGTGTGTGTGTGTGTGTGTCCAGTGTGTGAGTGTGTGTGTGTCCAGTGTGTGTCCAGTGTGTTTGTGTGCCCAGTTTGTGTGTTTGTCCAGTGTGGGTGTGTGTGTGTGAGTGTGTGTGTCCAGTGTGTGTGTGTGTTTGTGCACGTGTATCAGGACACACACTGGACACACACACACTGGACCCACAAACACACACACACACTCACGCACTGGACACACACATACACACACACACACACACACACACACACACACACACACACACACACACCTAACACTAACACTAACACACACACACTGGACACACACACACGCACTGGACACACACACACACACAGGACACACTGGACACACACACACACACACACACACACACACACACACACACACACACACACACACAGTCTTTATATAACTTAGTCCAAGTGGTGGTCAGAATGTTTGTCTTAACTAGCCTGATAACTCCAACATGTCTGATATGAACATTGACATAAACCCTCTACATACTTGAGTTTCTCCAGTCTGCAGTGTGGATCCTCCAGTCCAGCAGAGAGCAGTCTGACTCCTGAGTCTCCTGGGTGATTGTAGCTCAGGTCCAGCTCTCTCAGGTGTGAGGGGTTTGACTTCAGAGCTGAGACCAGAGAAGCACAGCCTTCCTCTGTGACTAGACAGCCTGACAGCCTGCAAAGAGTCAAATCATATTAAAACCACACTGCTATTCTTTGGTGGTGAAAATAGTGGCAGTACATTTTTTCAAAATGTTCAGATATATCAGCGTCCTGAAACCTGCCATATCTATTCATAAAGGAATGTATCATTATTAGAAATTATCATAATATTGCTTGTAGAGAGAAACATGTATAGTACAAATATTTGAGTAGACTGACCAGAGCAGTTTAAAAAGCAGTATCAGTCAAAAGACAGACAGTGAGGTATCAGATTTAGATTGTATTGAGTATACAGTCCACACCATATCTATTTTGACAGTGAAGCTAACATTGTAAATGTGGCTCTATACTCCAACATTTTGGATTTGAGATCAAATGTTTCATATGAGGTGAGAGTATATAATGTCACCTTTTATTTGAAGGTATTTTTATACAAGTATCTTTCCCCTTTTAGAAATGAAAGCACTTTATGTATCTAGTCCCCCCATTTGAAGAAGTCATAAGTATTTTGACCAATTCTTATAGTGTATTAAAGTAGTCAAAAGTTTAGTATTTGGTCCCAAACTCGTTGGTTGCATTTGCAGTTTGTTTTGGTTGTGTTTTGGGTTATGTTTTGTCCAATAGTAACTGAATGGTGGATGATGACTGGAGTAATTTTCTGTCTAAGTGAGTAGATAACATGTTTCTAAACACTACTAAATTAATCCTGATGATGCCATGATTAAGAAAAATCATGAATGAATCATGAATAATAATGAGTGAGAAAGTTACAGAGGCTACAACAAAACATGCTAACCTCTCACCATTACCAATAACAGAGGGGGTATGATCCTTGTTCCTCTGTAACTTTCTCATTCATCATCATTCACGATTCATTCATGATTATTCATAATCATAGTAGCATCCACATGAATGTAGAAGTGTTCAGAAACATCTTCTATTCTTACTGACAATACAAGTGAAGTGACTCCAAAATGACAGGACATTATTCACCATTCAGTTTCTATTGGGAAAAACATCATCCAAAACACAACTTAAACAAACTGCAAATGTATTCAACAAGTTTGTAGAATCACAAGCTTGATGTAATCACTGCAGGTAAGGAATACGGGACCAAATACTAAACTTATGACTAAATGAATTTGTCCAAATAATTACGACTTCTTCAAATGGGAGAACTAGACACATAAAGTCCTTTCATTTCTAAACAGTAAAACAGGTATGTATGAACATACCCTCAAATAAAAGGTGACATTCTGTTCTGTTGCCTAATATGAAACAATTTCAAATCCAAAATGCTGGAGCATAGCACCAAATGTAAAACTGTAAGCTTCACTGTCCAAACACATATGGTGAGGACTATGTGTGCCTGGTAAACACATGTGGATCTGGTGAACAGTTATCACTTGTTGACCAACTACAGGAATACTGACCTCAGAGTCTCCAGTTTACAGTGGGGATTCCCCAGTCCAGCAGAGAGCAGCTTCACTCCTGAATCCTTCAGGTCATTGTTACTCAGATCCAGCTCTCTCAGGTGTGAGGGGTTTGACTTCAGAGCTGAGACCAGAGAAGAACAGCCTTCCTCTGTGACTCCACAGACTGACAGCCTGCAAAGATTCAAATCATATTAAAACCACACTGATATTCTTTGGTGGTGAAAATATATTTTTTAAACATTTTCAGATACATCAGAGTCCTGAAACCTGCCATATCTATTCATATATGTATATATACACTATCAGTCAAACGTTTGAACACACCTACTCATTCAAGTTTTTGTTTTGTTGTTTTAAAACTATTTTTTACATTGTAGAATAACAGTGAAGACATCAAAACTATGAAATAACACATATGGAATCATGTAGTAACCAAAAAAGTGTTAAACAAATCAAAATATATTTGAGATTTGAGATTCTTCAAATAGCCACCCTTTGCCTTGATAACAGCTTTGCACACTCTTGGCATTCTCTCAACCAGCTTCATGAGGTAGTCACCTGGAATGCATTTCAATTAACAGGTGTGCCTTCTTAAAAGTTAATTTGTGGAATTTCTTTCCTTCTTAATGCATTTGAGCCAATCAGTTGTGTTATGACAAGGTAGGGGGGTATTGAGAAGATAGCCCTATTTGGTAAAAGACCAAGTCCATATTATGTCAAGAACAGCTCAAATAAGCAAAGAGAAATGACAGTCCATCATTACTTTAAGACATGATGTTCATTCAATAAGGAACATTTCAAGAACTTTTAAAGTTTCTTCAAGTGCAGTCGCAAAAAATATCAAGCACTATGATGAAACTGGCTCTCATGAGGACCGCCACAGGAATGGAAGACCCAAAGTTACCTCTGCTGCAGAGGATAAGTTCATCAGAGTTACCAGCCTCAGAAATTGCAGCCCAAATAAATTCTTCACAGAGTTCAAGTAACAGACACATCTCTACATCAACTGTTCAGAGGGGACTGTGTGAATCAGGCCTTCATGGTCGAATTGCTGCAAAGAAACCACTACTAAAGGACACCAATAATAAGAAGAGACGTGCTTGGGCCAAGAAACATGAGCAATGGACATTAGACCTGTGGACATTTGTCCTTTGGCCTGGAGTCCAAATTTGAGATTGTTGGTTCCAACCGCCGTGTCTTTGTGAGAAGTGGTGTGGGTGAACGGATGATCTCGGCATGTGTAGTTCCCACCGTAAAGCACGGAGGAGGAGGTGTTATGGTGTGGGGGTGCTTTGCTGGTGACACTGACTGTGATTTATTTAGAATTTAACCAGCATGGCTACCACAGCCTTCTGCAGCGATACGCCATCCCATCTGGTTTGGGCTTAGTGGGACTATCATTTGTTTTTCAACAGGACAATGACCCAACACACCTTCAGGCTGTGTAAGGGCTATTCTACCAAGAAGGAGAGTGATGGAGTGCTGCATCAGATGACATGGCCTCCACAATCACCCGACCTCAACCCAATTGAGATGGTTTGGGATGAGTCGGACGGCAGAGTGAAGGAAAAGCAGCCAACAAGTGCTCAGCATATGTGGGAACTCCTTCAAGACTGTTGGAAAAGCATTCCAGGTGAAGCTGGTTGAGAGAATATCAAGAGTGTGCAAAGCTGTCATCAAGGCAAAGGGTGGCTATTTGAAGAATTTCAAATATATTTTCATTTGTTTAACACTTTTTTGGTTACTACATGATTTCATATGTGTTATTTCATAGTTTTAATGTCTTCACTATTATTTTACAATGTAAAAATTGTAAAAATAAAGAAAAACCCTTGAATGAGTAGATGTGTCCAAACGTTTGACAGATACTGTATATATAAATGAATTAATGTATCATTATTAACAGTATATAACATGTTTCTAAACACTATTCAATTAATCCTTGTGTGTGTGTGTGTGTGTGTGTGTCTCCAGTGTGTGTGTGTCTGTCCAGAATGTGTGTGTGTGTCCAGTGTGTGTGTGTGTGTGTCCAGTGTGTGTGTGTGTCCAGTGTGTGTGTGTGTGTGTGTGTGTGTATCCTGTGTGTGTGTGTTCATTGAGTGATACAGGAATACTGACCTCAGAGTCTCCAGTTTACAGTGGGGATTCCCCAGTCCAGCAGAGAGCAGCTTCACTCCTGAATCCTTCAGGTCATTGTAGCTCAGGTCCAGCTCTCTCAGGTGTGAGGGGTTTGACTTCAGAGCTGAGACCAGAGAAGCACAGCCTTCCTCTGTGACTAGACAGCCTGACAGCCTGACAAAGAGTCAAATCATATTAAAACCACACTGCTATTCGTTGGTGTTGAGTCATTTTCTTTCTAAGTGAGTAGATAACATGATTCTAAACACTACTAAAGTAATCCTGATGATGCCATGATTGAGAAGGATCATGAATGAATCATGAATAATAATGAGTGAGAAAGTTACAGAGGCTACAACAAAATACGCTAACCTCTCACCATTACCTTCAAATAAAAGGTGACATTATATAATGAAACATTCTATCTGAAATCCAAAATGCTGGAGCATAGCACCAAATGTAAAACTGTAAGCTTCACTGTCCAAACACATATGGTGTGGACTATGTGTGCCTGGTAAACACATGTGGATCTGGTGAACAGTTATCACTTGTTGACCAACTACAGGAATACTGACCTCAGAGTCTCCAGTTTACAGTGGGGATC
>NW_025540171.1:0-9390 GCF_020615455.1 Coregonus clupeaformis | reverse complement strand
CTTAGAACATATACCTGATAACGATCCCGGCAGTCTGAGTCGGTCTGTCTGATACTAGTTTTTCCTGTTTCGTGATCTCCAGTTTCCCGTTCGGAACCATCCGCTCTCTTGTTTTCCGCACCTGCATCCCATCAGCAATCTCCACCTGGTCCTGATCCATCACCCTTCTTAAGCTCTGGCCAAACATCCAGTTCCACTGCCACGGATGGGTGGCTTCATAACAGTATGTTGTCAGCGTATCAGCCTTGAATTCTAAACGTTACATTTTTGTTGTTTTGCACCTTGTTGAATTGCTGTTACTCCCTCCGTTTTTCCAATTCCTGTCTGCAGTCTCTCTCTCCAACCTTCACCCAACCTCTCCTGATTCTCGCTGCCGAGCCATTATCTGACCTATGCACCCTCAACAACCCATCCACGCCACCCGCTCTGTCCCTGATTATTCCAGCCTCACTTTCGGGATCAATTATAACACTCACCTTTTCCTCTAAGTACCTTGTCCTGGTCTGCTTCTGGGTTCTGGCGTAGTATCTGACAGAGCCATCCGACCAGTAATGGACCCAGCGACCTGACTCTGTTACGCCCATGCCATTACCCATCAGGGAAGATGTTACCATCATACCGTACTACAGGAGATCGCGTTGTCCAGTTCGAACTTTCTAGGTCTGACGGAGGTCCAAAACCAACGCAAGTTTCCGGTGGAGGATCCACTGCGTTTCCCCATCTCGCCTGCCTCCGGAGCTGTGTCCTTCCAGTGAGCCGGGGATTCCGGCCCTTGGATAGATATGAGGAAAGCTGGGAAGATGCCGTTCCTTCCTTATGCAGTGTGGATTGGTGTTCGATCTACACCCTACTCTTATGCCACAGACAAAGGCTAGGATAGCCTTTGTGATTGCGTTGCTGCGTAGTCGCGCTGAGTGGGCTTCCCGTTTCAGGACACAACCTTGGCTTCATACCAGGAGTTCACGGCCGAGATGAGGAAGCTCTTCACCATTCCCGTCCGAGGGGGGAGCAGCTCGGCGCCTGTTTCGCTTCACCAAGAACTCGCGGCGTAGCCGACTTCGTGATCGAGTTCAAGGCGTTGGCTGTGAGTGTGGGCAGGTCTCTGCAAGCGGCCTTTTACCCAGGGTCTGTCCGAACAGCTCAAGGATGAGTTGATCTCCTATCCGAGACCTAGTGACCTGGACAGCTTGGTAGCCTTGTCCTATTCGGGTGGATAATCGAGTCCGAGGCGAAGGGGGGGAGAAGCAATGAGGTCCATCCAATCGATCAGCTTCTCAGTTCCCAATCCGGTCGGGTAGTGGACCAGAACCTCGATCATTCTCCTCCACAATGGATTAGTGGAGAGGGTCCTCTCTCGATTCTGAACCCATGCAAGTGGGCGGCACTGCAGGTTAACCAAGAGAGGAGCAGTCAACATAGACGTCAGACCAACTGCTGCCTCTACTGTGTGCTCGACACTCGCATCTCCACCTGTTCCCTCGTCCAAACTGCCCCGGCTCGCTAAAGTTAGGAGGACTTTTAGCGAGCCAGTTCCTCAGCCTCTCCAGTACCTCTGTCAACCCGTTTCCCGGCTACCCACTTGTGAACAGGAATCAGAGCTTAGCGCTCAACGCTTTTGCTCAATTCAGGTGCCGATGGAAGCTTTGCTTGATGCGAGTTAAACGCTACGAACAGCTGGGGGCTTTCCAGGAGCAATTGCGGAACCATTAGGCACCACTCTGAGCGGCATAGTCAAACTATCCCATAGACTAGGTTAAGATCACGGTTGTCGGGGAATCATTCTAATATTTCATTCTTCATTCTGCCAATCTTCCCATGTTCCTCTGGTCTTATACCCCTACAAGACAAATCCCGCGTTCGATTGGGTGCCAACTAATGAGTTGGCCTTGATTTCATCTACTTCTCAAACTGCCTGCCCCCCATTCGGTTCCCAGTCAGGTGAGTTGAGTCACCCCCAGATTTGTCCCTGGTTCCCGAGAGCATATCACGATTTGGGGAAGTTTTCAGTAAGCATGAAGGCTCTGTCACTCCCTCCCCACCACCATATGTTGTGCCATCAACCTGGTCCCCTGGAGCTGTCTACCCAAGGGGAAGGTTATACAGTATCTCTCCGACCTGAGCGTGAGCTTGAGGACCTACATCAAGGAGTCCCTAGCTGCTGGTCTGTCAACCCCTCAAGTCACATCACCCTGGGGTGATTCTTCTTTGTGGGTAAGAGGATGGCTCTCTTCACCTTATTGATTATCGGGGGTTAATACATCACATCAAAACAATATCTCCTGCCCTTGATGAGTTCTGCCTTCGACTCCTTACAGGGTGCTCACGGTGTTCACCAAGCTAGACCCTACGCAATCTATCACCTAGTCCGATCGTGGTTGGCCAGGTTTCAATACACCGATGGGTCGCTAAATATCAGGTGATCCTTTACTACCAATGCTCCTGTATTCCAAGTATGATGAAGCGCTCCTGATATGATCGGTCTCTTTGTGTTTTGTTTACCTGATACATTCTGATCTTCTCAAAACCTTCCCCTCCACATTCCGGCAGGTTCTGCAGTTGTTGAAATCTGTTTCCGAGGTTTTCCCCCCCCACATTTTATCATCTCCAGGAGCTATGCCGGGAGTCGGCGGTTCTGGAATGGGTCCCCCGTGCAGATTCACTCAGGATTTTTGGGTTTTTCCATAATTCATCCATACACTGTCTCCTTACTGCCTTGACTTCCATATCCAGACCTTCCAAGTGGAATCCGGGGATCGTTTCTGGATTTGAAAAGAAGCGATTCACCATCCCGATTCTCTCTCACCGACACCCCGTCTTATGTCTTGAAGTGGACCGCGTCTGATGTAGTTAGCCTTCATCCCTGCTCACGCATCTCCCCATACTCCTTACTACTCTCATACCTTTCGCCTCTTGGAGAGGATTATTGGGTAACGGAGCTTCTCGCGGTGAAACTTACTTGAGGTGGCGCCACTGGTTGGAGGGGCGGAGCAACCGTTTATTGTCTGACCAAACCACAAAGAATCTTGCTTTACGTGCAATCGTCTAAACGTCTCAACTCCGTCAGGCCAGGTGGCGTTGTTTTTTCGGACGATTCAAGTTTGCCCTAGCGTTCCTGACCTGGATCTAAGGCGCCCTTTATTTAGTGGGTCCAAACCAACAATCCTCTCCCCGGAGACTGCGTGCGTGGGAGCAGTTATGTGGAAGATTGAGGAGGGGAGGTGCTGGCAGCCCTTCGGACTCAACCCGGTCCCATAACATCCACCGGTCGGTTGTTTGTGCCTGATTAGGATTCTCCTGCTGTCCTCAAATGTCCCACGCCAGCAGGATGGCTTTCACCTTGCTCGGTTTAACTTTATGCGTTTTTGGTGCTCTTTTCTTTGCTGCCTGTCCAGTGTGTCACGCAAATTCCCGCCCAGCTCCTGACTACTTCACCCCTTCCCTATCCCCCCCGCATCTCCAGCAGCCTGGACTTCGTCACTGGGTTCCTTCTGAACACGGAGTCGTTCTGACAACTTATCGTGACAGATTCAGCAAGTTCGCCCACTTTTACTTGTGCCAAGCTTCCCTCTGCCTCGGAGGCTCAGATCATTAGGGGTTTTCAGGGTCCATGGTTTGCCCAGGATCCGTTTCCCCGTGCCTTTTTACTCTTCTGTCTTCTGTTTGGCCATTGGGGCTTCTGATCAGTCTCACATCTGGTTTTCACCCCCCAATCCAATGGTCCAGGCGGAGAGAGCCAACCAGAGATGAATCCACGCTCGCTGGCTACATCTCTTCCTACCCCACCTCCTGGGTCTCTCAGTTGCCTTGGGTTGATATGCCCACAATACTCTCCCTACATCTGCCACTGGGATGTCTCCTTCCAGTGCCTGTATAGCTACCAACCTCCCTTGTTCCCTTCTCCAGGAAAGGAGCTCTCAGTGCCTTCTGTTCAGGCCCATTGGTCCCGTTGCCACCGGACCTGGCACTCCCGGGCCAGAAAAGCACTCCTTAGAGTTTCGCCGTATCAGCTCCAGGCGGTCGTCCGGATCCCGCTCCCACCTACACCGGGTCTGTTACTCTTTCACTGAGTTTTTTTGCAGATTCATTAGTCCGTTTGTAGTGGAGAAGGTAATCAATCCAGTGGCAGATTCACTCAATCCGAGGACGCTCAGAGTCCACCCCCTTTCCTCTCCTGCCTCAAGCCTGTCTCCTCAGTCCTCTGTTGCCTCCTCCACCTCCTCCTCCTCCTCCTCGGATGATCGGAGGTGGTCCTCCTACATGTTTCATGATTCCAACGGGCGGGCTTTCCATATCTCCTGACTGGGAGGGGTATAGTCCTGAAGAGAGGGGTTGATTCCTTGCGACAGGTCCTAGATGCTGTACCTCATCATGATTTCTACACCCCTCCATCCTGGCGCTCCGGGAGTCCCCGTGTTCTTCGTTATTGATCCCGGCTTGTCTGATCGTCCTGTCTGGTGACTAGTTTTTCCTGTTCGTAATCTCAGTTTCCCGAGTTCGGAGCTCTCTTGTTTTCCCGCACCTCATCTCCATCAGCATCTGCACACCTGGTCCTGATCATCACCCTTCTTAGGCTCTGGCCAAACATCCAGTTCCTCGGATGCTCGTTACCATAACAATTATGTTTGTCAGCAGTATCAGCCTTGAGTTCTACGTTAGTTTTTGTTGTTTTGCACCTTGTTGAATTGCTGTGTACTCACCTCCGTTTTGTTCTGTCTGCAGTCTCTCACCGTACTTCACCCAACCTCTGCCTGATTTTGACTGCCGACCATGTCTGGACTACCCCTGCACCCTCAACAACCCATCCGCGCCACCCGCTCTGTCCCTGGATTATTCAGCCTCACTCGGGAGTCAATTAATAAACACTCACCTTTTCCTCTAAGTACGCCTTGCCCTGCCACTATCTTAGCTACTAGTTCTGGCGTAGTATACCGTGACAGGGCGTCCGGACAACAATGTTAACCCCCCTGACTTGTTCCCATGCCATTACCCATCAGAGAAGATGTTGAGGCCATCCCTAGCACGTACTACAGGAGATCGCGTTGTCATTCATTTCTCGGTCTGAGGTCCAGAACCACGCAAGTTTCCGGATTGGAGATCCACTACCGGTTTCCCCCATCCTCACCTGCACACTTCGGGAGCTGTGTCCTTCCGTGAGCCCGAGGTTCCACCCAAGATAATAGGGGGGAGCTGGAAGATGCCGTTCCTTCCTTATGCAGTGTGGATTGGTGTTCGATCTACAGCCCTACTCTTATGCCACAGACAAGGCTAGGATATCCTTTGTGATTCTTGCTCGTGTCTGAGTGCTTCAGCCGTTTAACGCTCCACATTGTCCTACCAGGGAGTTCCACGGCCCGAGATGAGGAAGCTCTTCACCATTCCGTCCAGGAGGGCGCAGCTAGCCTGTTTCTTCACCAAGAATACGCGGTGCGACGTGTTCGAGTTCAAGGCGTTGGCGCTGTGTGGAGAGTGGGTGGCCCGAGTCCTCTGCAAAGCGGCCTTTTACCAGGGTCCTGTCGAGCAGCTCAAGGATGAGTTGATCTCCTATCCGACCTAGTACCTGAACCATTGTAGCCTTGTCTATTCGGGTGGATAATCGTCTAGAGAAGCAATGATCCTCCAATCGATCAACTTCTCAGTTCCCTCTGTGTACCAGATCACATGTCATCATTCCTCCTCCACAATGATTTAGGAGTCCTCTCTCCGATTCTGAACCCATGCAAGTGGGCGACGCAGCGTTAACCAGGAGGGCGTCAACATGGGCGTCAGACCAACTGCTGCCTCTACTGTGGTAGCTCGACATCACATCTCCACCTGTTCCCGTCGGTGCGTCATGCCCGGCCCTCGCTAAAGTTGGGGGGACTTTTTCGCGACCAGTTTCAACCTCTCAGTACCTCTGTCAACCCCGTTTCCCGGGCTACCCTTGTGAACAGGAATCAGACTTAGCCTTAACGTTTTTCGATTCAGGTGCCGATGCGAAGCTTTCTTGATGCGAGTTGGTGGAACAGCTGGGCTTTCCGAGCAATTGCCGGAAGCCATTAGGCACCACTCTGAGCGGCAGTAGTCTCAGCCATATCCATAGACTAGTTAATCTTGATTGTCGGGGAATCATTCTGAGATGATTTCATTCTTCATTCTCTCTTCCCATGTTCCTCTCAATTTTATCTGGCTGAAAACACAATCCCCACGTTCGATTGGGTGACGGGCAGGGTATCTTAGTTCCTGATTGTCATGCTAACTGTCTCAAAACTGCCTGCCCCCCTTCGTTCCCAGTCCAGGTGATTGAGGCTAAACCCCCAGATTTATCCCTGGGTTTCCCGAGACATATCACGATTGGGGGAAGTTTTCAGTAAGCAAAGGCTCTGTCTCTCCCACTATGGTTGTGCCATCAACCTGGTCCCTGGAGCTGTCTACCCCAAGGAGAAGGTTATACAGTATCTCCCACCTGAGCGCGTGAGGCGTTGGAACCTACATCAAGGAGTCCTAGCTGCTAGTCTCGTTCTTTCTCATCCCCTGCGAGTTTATTCTTTTTGTGGTAAGAAAGGATGGCTCTCTTCACCGATGTATTGATTATCGGGGTTTAATACATCACGATCCAAAACAATATCCCCTGCCGGTGTAGTTCTGCCTTCGACTCCTTACAGGGTGCTACGGTGTTCACCAAGCTAACCTTCGCAATACTATCCCTAATCCCGGATCAGAGGGGGGCGAGTGGTTGATCGAGTTTCAATCCCCGTCTGAGTCGTATATCAGTATCCTTTGACTACCAATGCTCAGTGAGTATTCCAGAGTATGGTGAGCGGCTCCTGAGAGATATGATCGTCTCTTTTGTTTGTTTCCTGATACATTCTGATCTTCTCGAAACCCTTCCCCTCCTTCATCGGCAGGTTCTGCGGCGATTGTTGGAGAATTCCCTGTTCAGGCGTGAAGCTCCGTTTCACGCCCCCACATCCTTTCTTACATCATCTCAGTTATCTTCTGAAGGTCCCCGATACCAGATTGCAGCTCAATTTTTGCCCATTTGCAAATTCATCGATTCCGTGTGGCCGCTCCTTGCTCTTACTTCCATATCAACCTTCAAGTGGAATCCGGCATCGTTTCTGATTTAATTTCGGTCTCTCAACCGACACGCCCCGTCCAGTTCATCGTTGAAGTGGAGCGTCTGATGCCGGAGTTAGCGCCATCCTGCTCCCTGTGAGTACTCCACGACATACTCCATTCTCGCCTACTACTCTAGTCAGCCTTTCGCCTGCGGAGAAAATTTATTTAACCGGGCTTCATCAGGTGAAAACTTGCCCTTGGAGGAGTGACGCCACTGGTTGGAGGCGGACATAACCGTTTATTATCTGACTACCACCAAAAATCTTCCTTCGTGCAATGGTTCAACGTCTCAACTCCCGTCCAGGCCAGGTGGCGTTGTTTTACGGACGATTCAAGTTTGCCCTGACGTTCCGACCTGATCTAACGGCAAGGCGGACGCCTTGTCCCAGGATGTTCTCCAAGACGGAGGAGAGTGGGTCCAAACCAGACAATCCTCCCCCGGAACTGCGTCGTGGGAGCAGTTATGTGGAGGATTGAGGGGGAGGTGCTGGCCCCTTCGGACTCAGCCCGGTCCCGGTAACAGTCCTCGGTTTGTTTGTGCCTGGTGTTCGTCCCCTGCTGTCCTCAAATGGTCCCACCCAGCAGGATGGCTTGTCACCCTGGCGTGGCTCGACAATTTTCTTCGCGGAGCGTTTTTGGTGGCCTGCCATGCCTGTTTGTTGCTCTTCAGTGTGTCCAAATAATACCAACCCCATACTCTGACTACTTCCCCCCCTTCCCTATTCCCGCCATCGTGACCGCATCTGCCCCTGACGTCACTGGTTCGTTCAACCGGTCGTTCTGACGATCGTGACAGATTCAACAAGTTCGCCCACTTTGTACCTTTTGCCAAGCTTCCCCTCTGCCTCGGAGGCGTCCGAGATCCTAGTTAGGGGAGGTTTTCAGGGTCCACGGGTTGCCCAGTGATATCGTTTCCGACCCGTGGCCCTCGGTTTACCTCTGCTGTCTGGAAGTCCTTCTGTTTGGCCATTGGGCCTACAGTCAGTCTCACATCTGTTTCACCCCCCAATCCATGTCATGGAGAGGCCAACCAAAGATGACATCACCTACGCTGTCTGGTCTCTTCCAACCCCACCTCCTGGTCTCTCAGTTGCCTTGGGTTGAGTATGCCCACAATGCTCTCCCTACATCTGCCACTGGGATGTCTCCCTTCCAGTGCCTGTATGGCTACCACCTCCCTTGTTCCCTTCTCAGGAGAAGGAGCTCTCAATCACCTTCTGTTCAGAGGCCCATATTACCGTCGTTGCCACCGACTGGCATCGGGCCAGAAAGAGGCACTCCTTAAATTTTCGGACATTATCAGCTCCAGTAGATTCGTCGCCGGATCCCGCTCCACCTACACCTCCAGAATAGAGGTCTGGTTAGCCTGCAGGATCTTCATACGACTGAGTCTAGGAAGTTGTTACGAGGATTCATTAGTCCGTTTGTAGTGGAGAAGGTAGTCAATCAGTGGCAGTTCGAGCTCAAACTACCGCGAACGCTCAGAGTCCATCCCACCTTTCATGTCTCCTGCCTCAAGCCTGTCTTCCTCAGTCCTCTGTTGCCTCCTCCGCCTCCTCCTCCTCCTCCTCGGATGATTGGAGGTGGTGCTACTACCATGATGCGTCGTTCATGGATTCCAGGCAGCGGGGCGGAGTTTCCAGTATCTCGTGGACTGGGAGGGTTATGGTCCTGAAGAGAGAGGGGTTGGATTCAGCGGCTGACAGGTCCTAGATGCTGACCTCATCAGTCGATTTCTACCGCCTCCATCCTGGCGCTCCGGGAATTCCGCCAGGTGGCGTTAAATCGAATTTGCTATGTGATCGGCAGTCTGAGTCGGGTCCTGTCTGGTGACTAGTTTTTTCTATTGGATCTCCAGTTTCCGGGTTTGAGAGCATCACGAGGGCTCTCTTGTTTTCCGCACCTGCATCCCATCAGCAATCTGCACCTGGTCCTGATCATCACCCTTCTTAGGCTCTGGCCAAACATCGATTTCCTTCGTTAGCCATGAACAGTATGTTTGTCAGCGTATCAGCCTTGAGTTCTAAGCGTTAGTTTTTGTTGTTTTGCACCTTGTTGAATTGCTGTGTACTCACCTCCGTTTTGTTCTGTCTGCAGTCTCTCACCGGAACCTTCACCCAACCTCTGCCTGATGAGTCGGCGGCTGCCGAAGCCATGTCTGACCTCCTCAACAACCCATCACGCCACCGCTCTGTCCCTGGATTATTCAGCCTCACTCGGGAGTCAATTAATAAACACTCACCTTTTCCTCTAAGTACCTTGTCCTGGTCTGCTTCTGGGTTCTGGCGTATA
>NW_025540170.1:0-9391 GCF_020615455.1 Coregonus clupeaformis | reverse complement strand
CTTTTTGGGGCTCACTCTGTCCTCTCGTTACCTTATTAATACTTCCTGTTTAACTTATTTATCATATAAACACTATCCACCAACCTCAAGCAGTCTCACTCCCTACTGTGGCAACCATTTAAAGACACCAAAAACAAAATTGTAGTATCCCAGGCTGGAAAACTGAATCTGCAGCAGATGGCAGCTTGGTTAAATCAACCTGTGGAACTTTTATAAATATGATTACTGATATATCCCCACAGAAATCATGCCCAAGTCCCTACAAAGTCAAGCGATCACCCCACGATTGACAATTCCCAGAACCACCCAGAGGTTTCAAATGATTAACCTGCCGACACCAAAGTAACAAAGCCAACCATCAGAACCCGCTAGAATCTGATAATCACAATGAGGCGTGTCCGCGTATGTACATGTCAGCAGGCCCGTCTGGTCCCGGATGATCAGGGGAAATACTGTCAATAACAAATATCTGCTTTTTGGTAAAAACTCAACTAAGTCATGTTTGGGAGGACAAAGTGCTGATTTCATCCCCATACACTGCCCAGCATGGGGTTGAAACATCTGTGCCCACTGTTTCCGGACCTTATCCTTAGAATAATATGTTTTGAGTTTGGAGTGAAAAGCCTCCTTCATCAGCCGGGCATTAGAAGGTAAACCTTGATTACCATAATAGCATCCAAACCCCCGCCGGGCAGCAGAGGAGTAAACCGTAGAAGCATTTCAAGGTCCTGGGTGGCCCCTGTAGTCTCCAGATCTCAACCATACAAAATCTTTGGAGAGGGTGAATCTGTTTGCCCAGCACAGTTTTAGCTTATCACTCTCTGAATCCCCATGGAGAATGGGCCAAAATACCACCAGCAACAGTGTGCTTGAAAAACCTTGAAAGACTTTGAAGAAGGCTTGTTGAAGCCTGTGTGCAACATATAAGCAGTAACTTTTGTTGTTGTTCAAATGCTTATTTTCCACTATCATATACCAATAAATTCATTAAAATTCCTACAATATATGATTTTCTGGTTTCTTTCATATCTGCCCCTATATAAAATATTGACCTCTCATCTTTTTAAGTGGGAAATTCTGGTGGCTCTATTCCCCTGTGGTATGGTAGCCCAGGCACCACTCCTCAGTAAATCCACATGACAGCCCGGCTTGGGGTTCCAAGGCACCCTCAAAGACTCTCAGACCATGAGAGCAAAACGTCTGTCCCGACCAAAGATTAACTCTTTGGCACAGATGGGATCTATCTGGAGAAGCCTGCACTATCTTGTTGTTGGTGGCAGCACTATTTTATTTAGAATCTTTTTTGTAGCAGGGTTTGGAATATGAGTCAGATTGAGAAAATCTGAGCAGACAAAGGTACAAGGAATGATGGTCTTCTCCGGGCCCTCAGGACTATCAGACTGGGAGTGGTTCACCTTCCAACAGACTCTAAACACCCCAGCCAACCGCGCAGGAGTGCGGGTCAACTCTGAATGTCTCCAGCCTTTGATCTGCTGGTTAACCCGATCGAACATCTCTGGAAACTAAACCTATTGCCAGCGACCTCCCCATCCACCTGACGGCGCCAGGAAGGACACATTAGCTGAGTGTGCCAAACGCGTCATACCCAACAAGACTTCAGGCTGTAATCCCTGCTAAAGGGTGTTTCAACAAAAATTACTAATTCAAAGGTCTAGATATTATGTAATTGACCTCTCTTCTAGTTGTGTTTTAATTTTTCTTTTCTGTTCTAAAAGCCTGTTTTGCTTTTGTCATTATGATTTATTGTGTTAAATTGAGCTGGGGGAAAAAACAATTTAATCCATTAGATGGCTGATATACTGAACATTTCAAAACAAAGGACAGGATGCCAATAATAAAACACTACCTCAACGATTGTGATCTCAGGCTTTCAAACTGATTAGATGTTGGTTGAGGATGGTGATGCCAGATAGGTTTCATCTGTATCTGTATTATCAAAACCGGTGCTGAAGTGCATCTTTTAAAGCCAGCTCATGGTAAAACCTATAATGCTTTATTTTTTAAAGCTGATAAATAAATATTATATGTACACTCTGTTGACTGCCTCTAGCCCGTTAACTCTCGTCTGAACACATATCAACTTCCCCAATATTTCAATATTAACAATATAAATGTCAGTTTACAAGTGGTTGTCACACTCAGAGGTATATTTATTTTGGAAACAAAAAGATTAAAGACCATAATAAAGTCCCAGCACACAAACAGGCTCTCTGGAGGCTTAACAGGCCAGCAGAAATATGCTGTCTAAGTTCAATTTGCAATTGAATATTCTTTCAAATATTTGTCCTGTCTTATTTGAATCAACCAATTATAACACCTTCACTATCAACACTACTCCTTTTTATGTTACTTATTAACATTTACATTGTAATTACATTGTAATCCAACCTTGCAATGCGCCCACTCTCTCGGTATCACTTGTAATCTGCAAATAATTGCAAGCAATAGCCAAAAAAGGCAAGGTAGCGATTGATTGGCTTTCCTGCAAATCAAACAAATTGGTCTGTAATATTATAATGGTAATTGATCAGTGTTGAACAAACATATTACTTTGGTTAGTTTATGAAATAGATTTGCTATAACCTTGCATGGTCTCATAGAAACAACCTGACACACAGTCTTCTACACCATTTCTGAAAGCTTTACTGAGAACGTTACAAGTTTACCACCTCAGCTCTGCCTGATTCCCCCGCTCATAATTTCAATATACTAGACACGAAATACTAGATTAAATAAGCCCGAAAGGGAATGTTTTATGGTTTGGAAACAATTTTCTTAATGTTTACCTACAAATTAGTTGTATATTTTTAGCCAAATTCCGTTTAGTCTACGTTTTATCTTTTAGTCTACGTTTTTATCTTGTTTATTTTAATAAAAATTGGATGTTCTAAGTCTACAAAATGTTTAAACCACATCAGAGTCCACATCTTTGTAAATCTTTGTAGGATCTAAGGGACGCCTATATTCTGTTTATTTTCAAATTCCATTGAGTTTTTTTTGCCCACATTTTTGTTTCTATTAAAAAAATAAATATTAATTTAGCTAACAAAATTGGATTGTTTCTAAGTCCTACAACAATCCAATCACATCAGGAGAGTCTAAAGGATTTCCACTTTAATGAAAGTGTGCAAGACTGTTGTATTGCACATGTTGCCGTGGAATCTTTGAATGAATTCTCTCTGAAAGTACATTTCCACTTACCCAATTAGTGCAATTTTCATTGAATAAACCTTATACTTAGAAACTCTCAGAACTTGACTTCCATTCAAAAGAATGTACATTGGGTCTTCTCAGAATACTATTACTTTAATTACTTACTGTTATCTATGCTGCAGGGGAAACAAGATCATGAGAAGCTGAGTGCAGGATCAATATGATAAACCACTATTGACCTAAGATCTATCCCTTACATACTTTACTACTGTAGTTCATCTCACTTTCCAAGAAAAGTTTATGTAATTGCATCACCTGCATTTGTGTAGACCAATATTACCACCAGCTGTGGGATCTATTCTGTGATACCTTCATGATTGTTTTATTGGGCTTCATTTTCTTTACAGAGATGAGTGGGCAACCCTCCTATAAACGCAAACCACTATAACTACTCTTTTTATGTGAGGTGTTGTGGTGGAAAAAACAGAAGAAAAAGACTACCTCAGCAGAAGAGGTTCGAAAGGAGTTGTTACACTTCGCTGTGTCTTGCGTCTGAAGAGTGAAACCAGTGCCTATGCAAACTCTCACCCAACCTCCAGTCAGATGTTGAAAAGTGTTGTTCTGTTGATAGCTTAGAGACCCACAGTACACATGGCAAATAATCAAAGCCTACTTTGTAGCCCACATCCTCATTGAGCTCAAACTGGTTTAAAAGTATTAGGTCATCTGTCTTGAATATTTTGGTTCTCAGTTTTTAAAAGCATATCAAACAATGTAGAAAATACTAAAAAATAATAGCTAACTTCTGACTTTTCCCCAGTATTTTCTCAGGTCATTTTCATGTTGTACGCCTCTGTGCAGCTATTGGAGAAATGTCTCATATCATTGATATTCGACTCTGATAGATCTGTAATCTTTTAATCTTTAGGATGCAAAGCGCTGCAGGCTAACAGGAACAAATCGATGTAACAAATAACAAACCTTCATTAGGAGTACAACCTTCCATTCTGCAGAAGGTCAGGTCTTTCCCTCCACAACAGCAGTCTATCAAGTAATTATCAACACATACGTACACACACACACACACACACACACACATACACCACCACATACACACACACATACACACCACACACACAGTCAGAGTCACTGAGATCCTCAGAATAATTCCTGCCACTAAGGAATACATTAATAATTTATTGGGCTCATCTTAGAAATTCAATTTATTCACAGCCACATGCTACTTAATATTATTATTGCATTGGCATGACTAAACACCTTTGTGAGTTGGTTATGAGTTTTGTTTTAACTGGACACAGGTGGATTCAGTGTTTCAGATATATTTAATTGTTCCTGTACAGTCATGAGTTCACAGCTTAGTCTAAACCAATCTCTCTCTCTCTCTCTCTCTCTCTCTCCCCCTCTCTCTCTCTCTCTCTCTCTCCTCTCTCTCTCTCTCTCTCTCTCTCTCTCCTCTCTCTCTCTCTCTCTCTCTCTCTCTCTCTCTCTCTCTCTCTCTGGCAGCCTCCTAACCCTCGTATCGTTCTCACTAATTTTGTGTAGTCACGAAGTGGGGTTGAAAGGTTGCTGTTTATTTGTAAGTTGAATATCAATACTGCCTGCACGAAGCAGTCAGAGGCAGAATTGATTTAACATGAACTTGACCCTAACTCTGCAAACATTTATCTTTGGTTCTCTATACATCACATTCAGCAAATACACACACACACCCTTGCCATGGTTGTTGTTGTTCATATGGGACGTTACTTTCAGCCAGTGATAAATCCAGACCTTTATTACCCTTTAACTTTATTCAGGCCAACAAACACAAATGGCATTCTAAGGGTGTTATTATCCATCATTAATTTTAAACCACCTATGTTATTGAAGTTATATTGCCTATCATTAGTTAGTGATGAGAAGTACAGTGCTGTGAAAGTACCCCCTTTCTAATTTTCTCTACTTTTGCATATTTTTGATAGTGAATGTTATCAGATCTTCAACAAACCCCATTATTAGATAAAGGGAACCTGAGGAACAAATAACACAACAATTTACAATTATTTCATTTATTTAATAAAACAAAGTTATGCAACACCAAATGCTCCTGTGTGAAAAAGTAATTGCCCTTACACTCAATAACTGGTTGTGCCAACTTTGCTGCAATGACCTAACCAAACGCTTCCTTTAGTTGTTGATCAGCTCCCGCGTCGTGGAGGAATTTGGCCCATTCTTCCATGCAGAACTGCTTTAACTCAGCTGATACTTGTGGGTTTTCAAGCATGAACTGCCTGCTCCAAATCCTGCCACAACATCCCAATTGGGATTAGGTCTGGACTTCTTGACCAGGCCATACCAAACTTCAAATGTGTTGCTTTTTAGCCATTTTCATGTGTAGACTTGATTGTGTGTTTTGGATCATTGTCTTGCAGCATGAACCAGCTGCACTTCAGCTTGAGCTCACAGACGGATGGCTTGGACATTCTCTGATACAGAGCAAAAATGTATGGTTCCTTCTATTAAGGCAAGTCAGTCCAGGTCATGAGGCAGTTAAAGTATCCTCAAACCATCACACTACCACCACTATGCTTGACCGTTGGTATAAGGTTCTTACTGTGGAATGCAGTGTGTTTGGTTTTCACAGGCATAATGGGAACCATATTGTCCAAAAAGTTATACTTTCGACTCATCTGTCTATAGAAAATTATTCAAGAGTTTTGATGATCATCCAGCTGCTTCCAGGTGCTTTTGGCAAACTTTAGTCAACTTTTGGACGAGATGACTATCAGAATAAGAAATATGCAAAAATAGAGAAAATCAGAAAGAGGGTCAAATACTTTTCATGGCACTGTACGCAGGTTTCAGAGTCGCTTAAACACAAAACTATTTGTGTATATGACGTGGTTTTCTAAGGAAATCGCTAGACAGCACCAATGGGTGACCGAAGGTTTAGAGTGTGACCGAAGGTTTAGAATCATCATTTCGCAACTCCTGGGAGCCGGATGTTTAATCCTTTAAAAGCGTGAACATTAATCACATTTTCCTTCAGCCAGACCACACACACACACACACACACACACATATACATACAGACAGACAGACACACACACACACTGCCCACACAACTGAAGATAAAGAATGGCCACCACTGTAGCACTATGTCACCAATGTGAAGGGTATGGGTTCATAGTCTGAGGTATGATGGAGTTTTATTGTATCTGGGCCCTCCCTTTTATCCCCCTGCCAGACTATCTAGACCTCCAGAGATAAATATTATCTTGGAGGACAGCTTCCTTGTTATTGATGGTTATGGGATACTTTTCAAAAGAGACACTGCATTGAATTGTTGTTCAGTACAGGTTTAGAGCAGACCAGATCTATTGTGTGCTGTTAATGAACATGATGGGCATTCAGTGTCATCATTTATTTTATAGGAAGTATTTTGTAACACATGAAGAGTTTATTTCAAAATTGCTATATCCAGCCATTTTTCACATTTCTGTGTTTTTTCCCAGAAAATGATTGCTTGTGGGTACTTCATGTGTGTGTAAAATATTACTGTTCTCAGATTTTTTATTCATAGATTTTAGGTGTGTATTAAAAATATATATATATATATATATATATATATATATATATATATATATATATATATATATATATATATATATATCAATTAAGGAATGGAATGTTCTTATACTGTATATTTGACTATGATAATGAGGTTGTCCTTAACTAGCCATCTTAAGATGAATACATTAACTGTAAGTTGCTCTGGATAAGAGTATCTGCTAAAAATGACTAAAGGTCAAATGTAAATGTTTTTTTTTGGTTCTATGTAGAATATTGTAGACATTTTGTTGGGGCATGGATCACAAGGTGTCGAAAGCTGCTTCTACAGGATACTAGCCCATGCTGACTTCCACCCAGTTGTTTCCAGTTTTCTGGATGGATACAGTGCATTCGAAAGTATTCAGACCCTTTACTTTTTCCACATTTTGTTGCTTTACAGCCTTATTCTGAAATGGATTCAACTGCTTTTTTCCCTCAACAAATCTACACACACAACCCATAATGACAAAGCTAAACAGGCTTTAGACATTTTTGGTATTATTACTTATTAAAAATATAAACATTTACGGTCTTTTATGTATTGCTTTGGAATCAACTCCGATTCCAATGTTAGTCCATTATAGTTAGTTAAACATTTACAGAAACAAAATAACAAAATATAGACCTATCCCATCTTTGCTAAATATTTTAACTTTAACCTGTTTGCAGTCCACATTGTTCTACAAATTGCATGGCTCAATGTTGAAATATATATAGTGCCTTCGGAAAAGTATTGAGACCCTTGACTTTTTCCACATTTTGTTACGATACAGCCTTCTTTTCTAAAATGCACTAATTCTTTTTATTTTATCCTCAGCAATTCATACACAATAATTCTACTAATGACAATGAAAAACAAGTTTTTAGAAATGTTTAGAAATATATTTAAATAAAAAACAGAAATACCTTATTCACATAAGTATTCAGACCCTTTGCTAGGATTCTGAATTAGAGCTCAGGTGCATCCTGTTTCCATTGATCATCCTTGGAGATAAGTTTCTACAACTTGATTGGATTGGAGTCCACCTGTGGTAAATTAATTGATTGACATGATTTGGAAAGGCACACACCTGTCTATAAGGTCCCACAGTTGACAGTGCAGCTGTCAGAGCAAAACCAAGCCATGAGGTCAAGGAATTGTCCGGAGAGCTCCGAGACAGGATTGTGTAGGAGAACAGATCTGGGGAAGTGTACCAAAAAATGTATTCATAAATGGAAGTAGTTTGGAACCACTAAGACTACAGAGCTGGCCGCCAGGCCAAATTGAGTGATCGGGAAGAAGTGCCTCCTGACTAAGAACCCGGAAGCCACTCCTCAGTAAAAAAGCAAATGACAGCCTGCTTGAGTTTGCCAAAAGGCACCTAAAGGAATCTCAGAACATGTGAAAAAAGATTATCTGGTCTGATGAAACCAAGATTGAACTCTTGGCCTGAATGCCAATCACAATGTGAGGAAACCTGGCACCATCCCTATGGTGGCTACTGTGGTGGCAGCATCACTATGTGGGAGGTTTTAATGGCAGGGACTGGGAGACTAGTCGTGAGGGAAAGATGATGAGCAGTACAGAGAGATCCTTGATGAAAACCTGCTCCAGAGCACTCAGGACCTCAGACTGGGGTGAAGGTTCACCTTCCAACACGACAACGAATTCTAAAGCGCCACAGCCAAGACAACGTAGGAGGGCTTCAGTACAAGTCTCGGAATGTCCTTGAGTGCCCAGCCAGAGCCTGACTTGAACCCGACCGAACATCTCTGAAGAGACCTGAAAATAGGGCCAGAGCAACGATCCCCATCCAACCTGACAGAGCTTGAGAGGATCTGCAGAGTAAGAATGGGAGAAACTCCCCAAATACAGGTGTGCCAAGCTTGTAGTGTCATACCCAGGAAACTTGAGGCTGTAATCGCAGCCAGTTGTGCTTCAACAACATTTTACATATTAGTTATTTAGCAGATGCTCTTATCCAGAGCTACCTGCATTCATCTTAAGATAGCGAGGTGAGATAACCTCATTATCACAGTCAAATACACAGGCACGAACATTCCATTCCAGCTAAACAATGAATACAAAATATTTTGCATAGGAGGGCCTTTTTGTTCCAGGTAGAACCCTTTTTGGGTTCAATGTAGAACCCTCTGTGGAAAGGGTTATACATGGAACTCCAAAAAGTTCTACATGGAAATAAAAAGGGAGTTCTTCAAAGGGTTCTCCTCATGGGGACAGCTGAAGAACCTTTAGGTTTTAGATAGCACCTTCTAAAAGTACAATATGAGATCTGTATGTAAAACATTTACATTTTACATTTACATTAGATAGTGCCATGAATTTTTTTAAACATACCACCCTTTTCATAAGTTCTTTAAAAATTTAAAGCACTTATATATATTTTTTAATATGGATATATAGCTGCTATATACAGAAAAACATAATATAATCATGCGAAGTTACTTTTTAAATTCAATATCCTCTAATCAGGACGCCAGACGTTGAATTTACAGTTTTTTCCAACTGCTTACAATATCAAGCAAAACGATGTCTCCTTTTTTCAAACCTCTACACACACCCCAAAACTGCACACACAAAAAATGCAAAATGCCTCACATTCCC
>NW_025540169.1:0-9393 GCF_020615455.1 Coregonus clupeaformis | reverse complement strand
AACTATTTTCCATACATAATATACATTTAATTCTTTATTCTTTAGGAGCTTCTTAGTGTAATGTTTACTATTATTTATATATTATTTATTTCACTTTTGTTTACTATCTTACTTCATGCAATGTGTATCCCTGCCGCTCAGGGGGGGCGGGCGGGGGGGCAGATGGGGGAGAGTTGTGATAAATAAGATGGAATAAGGACATTGTTCCACTTCTCTCTCTTCCAGGCCCAGTAGATATCACTGTCAGACTGTCAGAGATCCTCTCTGGGCTGCTTTATTGTTTGGCCCCTAAATTACACATTTATCATAGACATCACATGGTTGTGATTTTCACTCTTACTGGTAACATACGATGGGTGAGGGGAAGATGAGAAGGGACTGAGTGGGTGTGGAGGTGGGAAGGAATTCAGGAAGGATGAGGAGAGGAGGGGGGATGAATAAATGTTGTTGCAGAGTGCGGCAGTGTTTTCTCCTTTGTTGCCTATCTTTCTTTCTCTCTCAGCCAGTACTAATCAAGCATCAGTAAGATGGGTGTCACCCTTCACTCCTGAAGGCTACACTGTCACCGCGGGAAGATTGAAGCAGGCGTGGCGTGTATGTGTGTGAGTGTGTGTGCATGCGTGCATGTTTGTGTGTGTGTGAGCGGGTTTGTGTGTGAAGGGAGGGTGCCGTTTCAGCTCAGGAAGCTGTAGATGGTGTGGTCTCCAAAAACGTAGTCTACAACCAAAGATTCCTATTTTGTCTACAGTTTGTGTTGCTGAAGCTACACACATCTATACAGCTTCTTCTGCTGGTGAACAAGTAGACATTCAGTTTAAAATGCATGAAAGACTGAATGATGTATCTCAAACTGAGCTGGCCATTAGGGTTCACTCTATTTCCATACACAGTGTTACTTGTGGTAACATACCTCCCCCACACACAGCCACCATAGTATCTCTCACGCAGAGCAGAGAGTCAACAGAGTCCAGATACAATGAGAAGGCGGCGCGCTCCCCACTCATAATAAGACCAAGAACCAAGCACACACAAACCACTGCACACACACCCTGACCCCTGCTGAGTGGAGATGCAGGATGTAGAAGGAACCCCATCTATCATTTCACAACCCTGCATTCAAACAGGTAAGTATGTGTGTGTATTGCGATGTGCGTGTGCGCATGCCATGATCTATGCTCTGTTTTAGTGCCAGCTATCTTCAAGCTAGATTCCTTTCATGCAATTCAGATCTTTATAAGGCTAAACAGCTGATCTGTCTGTAATATCGAGAGACTCTACTTAATAAACTTAAAAAACCCACTGACCAGTCAGGGCTCATCTTTCTAAGCTGTGGTAGCAACAGGAAGACAACCCATCATTTGTCATCACAATCACTAGTCACTAAGATTTACGCAATCGAAATGGCATTGCATCTGAACAATCATTTAATTACAATTCACTTTGTTCTGTAAACAGATTATAAAACCCACCATGCAAACCACAATGTTCAGTACGGACCACTTCCCACAGTAGGAGGATGGCAGAACCTGAGCAAAGGATCCTATAGAGGAGATGTTGGTGGGTTGAGGGTCTGTGTGTGTGTCTGTGTGGGGGTTAAGAGAGTGTGTGTCATGTGTATGGTTGAGGTGTGTGTGTCTCTGTGTGTGGAGGTTGAGGGTGTGTGTGTCTCTGTGTGTGAGGTTTGAGGGTGTGTGTGTCTCTCTATTTGTGAGGTTGAGGGTTGTGTGTGTCTCTGTGTGTGGGTTAGGTGTGTGTCTCTGTGTGTGGGGTTGAGGGTGTGTGTTTCTCTGTGCTTGAGGGTTAGGGGGGTGTGTGTCTGTGTGTGTGAGGTTGGAGGGTGTGTGTGTTTGTGTGTGGGGGTTTTTGGGTGTGTGTGTCTATGTGTGTGGGGTGAGAGAGGGTGTGTGTATCTGTGTGTGTGTCAGGGGAAACATCACCCACACCTATATCTAGTTCTCCCACACTCACATGACACACACACTAATTTCACACACACACTGTCTAACTCACACACATTATACCCACCTGCACCAGAAGCTATAAATTCACTAAAACCTCCTTCCTCTCTCCTCTCCTCTCTCCTCTCCTCCTCACTCTCCTCTCCTCTCCCCCTCTCCTCTCCCTCTCACCTGTCCTCTCCTCTCTCTCCCTTTTTCCTGCTCCTCTCCTCTCCTGCTCCTCTCGCTCTCCCTCTCTCCCTCTCCTCTCCTCCCTCCTCTCCTCTCCTCTCCTCTCCTCTCCTCTCCCTCTCCCCTTCCCTCTCACTCCTCCTCTTCCTCTCCTCTCCTCATCTCTCTCTCTCTCTCCTCTCCTCTCCTCCTCCTCGCCTCTCCTCTCCTCTCCTCTCCTCTCTCCTCCTCTCATGCATCTCCTCTCCTCTCCTCTCCTCTCCTCTCCTCTCCTCTCCTCTCTCTCTCTCCTCTCCTCTCCCTCTCCTCTCCTCTCCTCTCCCTCTCCTCTCCTCCCTCCTCCTCTCACTCTCCTCTCCTCTTCCCCTCTCCTGGCTCTCCTACCTCAAAGTGATCTGTCCTGTCATGTCTCTCAGACAGAAAGCTGTGCTCATTCGCCACTCCCAGGAGTATAATGAATAATCTGCAAACAGTCCAGACTAGCATTAGTGCCCAGCGTTGCCAACAGAAGCTATTAATATTCTGGCATTAGTTGGGCATTTTGCGATTGATATTAACTGTACCTGTTGCAATAAAATGTTTAGCATTTGGCATCTTCGTCTGTGGTATAAGCGCTGCATGTCCCCCTTGAATACACTCAAATCCTCTTCGCGTGGGTGAGTGTTGTTATGCAGTTCATCCTGCCCTTAATATTGGTCTAGTAAAAAAACGTGTGTGTGTGTGTGTGTGTTTACTGAGACAGTTTCAATATATACAACTACAATAAGTTACTGGATACACACATATTCATGTAAATATCATTCAAACACTTCCAGACTTCTGCCATACCCTTGTTGCCTTCCCCTCTTATCTCTAGGCCTGATGATGCCTTTCCATTTCTCTCAAAACCACCATCTATTATTCTCACTGTTTCTTTCTAATTCATCGTATCTGGGCTATCACTGTTTCAACATGATTATATTGCATCAATATCTGTTCTCCGCTTATCTCTATACTAAAATCTGTTCTCCACTGTTTCAACACATGATTATTCCCATCAGTATCTGTTCTCCACTGTTTCTACATGTCTATATTACATCCAATATCTGTTCTCACTGTTAACATGATTATATTACATCAATATCTGATCTCCCTGTCTGTCTATATGCCATCAATATCTGTTCTCCACTGTTTCTACATGACTATATTACTTCTAGTATTGGTTCTCCTGTTTCTTATCTGGCGTACATCAACATCCTGTTCTCTCCTGTTTCTACATGACTATATTACTTCCAGTATCTATTCTCCACTATGTTTCTACATACTATATGCATCAATATCTATCGCTGTTTCTACATGACTATCGTACACATCATATCTGTTCTCATTCCCATGTCTATATTACATCAATATCTGTTACTCCACTGTTTCAACATGATTATATTACATCAATATCTGTTCTCCACTGTTTCTACATACTATACTACACATCAATATCTGTTCCCATTGTTTCAACATGACTATGTCTTATCAATACATCTGAGGCTGCTCTACTGTTTCTATTACTGTATTACATCAACATCTGACTGCTCCACTATTTTCTACATGATATATTACTTCAATATCCCAGTTCTCCACTGTTTCTATAACTATATTACATCAATATCTGATCTCCACTTTGTTTCTCACATGACTATAATACATCTGTAACTCTGTTCTCCCTGTTTCTACATGTCTATATTACATCAATATCTGTTCTCCTGTTTCTTTGTGATTATATTACATCAATATCTGTTATCTACTGTTTCTACTGTGACTATGCCACCATCAATATCTGTTCTCCACTGTTTCAACATGACTATATTATATCAAATATCTATTCTCCTGTTTCTACATATTTATATTACATCAATATCTGTTCTCAGCTGTATCTACATTATTATATTACATCAATATATTTTCTCCACTGTTTCAACATGACTGTCATGCTTCGGTATCTGTTCTCCTGTTTCTTATGATTATATTAAATCAATATCTGTTCTCACTGTTTCAACATTATTATATTACATCAATATCTGTTCTCCACTATTGTTTTCTACTTACTATGTTACCATAATATCTGTTCTCCACTATTTCTACACTACTATATTACATCAATATATTTTCTCCTGTTTTTCTACACACACTATAATACATCAATATCTGTTCTCCACTGTTTCAACATGATTATGTGACATCATTATCTGTTCTCCACTGTTTCTACATGACTATATTACATCATTATCTGTTCTCCACTGTTTCTACTGCAGCTATATTACATCAATATCTGATCTCCTGTTCCTACACATGACTATATACATCTGCTGTCTGTTCTCCACTGTTTCTAGCACACTATATTACATCAATATCTGTTCTCCACTGTTTCAACATGATTATATACTTTGTCAATATCTGTTCTCTACTGTTTCAACATGATTATATTATTCAATAACTATTCTCCCATGTTTCAACATTGTTATATTACATCAATATATGTTCTCCTGTTTTATAACATGATTATATTACATCATTATCTGTTCTGTGTTTTTACTGCTTGACTATATTACATTATATCTTTCTCATACTACTCCCATCAATATCTGTTATCAATTGTTTTAACATGATTAATTACATCAATATCATTCTCTACTGTTTCAACATGATTATATTACATAAATGCTCTGTTCTCCAATGTTTCTACATGATTATATTACATCAGTGTCCTGTTCTCCACTGTTTCTACATGATTATATGACATTAATATCTGTTCTCACTGTTTCCTGCATTTGCCTTTACCTGCTTTATCCATATCTATTCTCCACTGTTTCTACATTTGCATATTACATCAATATCCTGTTCTCCAATGTTTCAACATGATTATATTACATCAATATCTGTTCTCCACTGTTTCAACGCATGACACACTTCAACCACATCAATATCTGTTCTCCACTGTTTCAACGATATTATAATACATCAATATCTGTTCCCCACTGTTTCAACATGATTACATTACCATCAATATCTGTTCTCCACTGTTTCAACATGATTATATTATTCAATATCTGTTGTCCAATGTTTCAACATGATTATATTACATCAATATCTGTTCTCACTGTTTCACCATGACTATGTTGTTAATATCTGTTCTCCACTTGTTTCTACATACTATATTACATCAATATAATTATCCATTGTTTCAACATGATTACTATTACATCAATATCTGTTCTCCTGTTTCTACATGACTATATTTACATGAATATCTGTTCTCCACTGTTTCTACATGAATATATTACATCAATATCTGTTCTCCGCTGTTTCAGCTTTGTGATTATATACATCAGTATCATTCTCCCACTTTGTTTCTACATGGCTATGTGACATCATGGTATCTGTTCTCAGTCTACATGACTATATTACATCAATATCTGATCTCCACTATTTCTACATACTATGGTAAGCTTCTATATCTATCTCCCTGTTTTACTATAATACATCAATATCATTCTCTTTGTTTACCATGACTATATTACATAAAATATCTACCTGTTTCGATTAACTATTACATGTCAACCACTTTCTGTTTTCCTGTTTTTACGCCGGAAGTTTATATACATCAATATCTATTCTCCATGCGTTTCCAGCATGATTATGACATTAATATCTGTTCTACAATGTTTCATTATTATATAACATCCATATCTATTCTCCACACTGTTTCTACCAACATATACATCAATATCTGTTCTCTAATGTTTCCCCTTGATTATATTAGAATCAATGTCTGTTCTCCACTGTTTCAAAGCCAGCTATATTACATCAATATCTGTTTTCTCACTGTTTCCAGCATTATTGCTATTACATCAATATCTGTTCTCCCACTGTTTCTACATGATTCACATTACATCAATATCTGTTCTCTAATGTTTCCCCATGAATTTATATTAGATCAGTATCTGTTCTCCACTGCTGTTCAAAAATATTTATATTTACCATCAATATCTCATTCTCACTGTTTCAACATTATTATATTACATCAATATCTGTTCTCCACTGTTTCAACATGATTACATTACATCAATATCTGTTCTCACTGTTTCAACATGATTATATTACATCAATATCTGTTCTCCTGTTTCTGCATGACTATAATACATCAATATCTGTTTCTCCTGTTTCCTATACTGTATTACATCAGCCCTATCTGTATTCTCACTGTTTTCAAAATTATTATATACATCAATATCTGTTCTCTACACTTCAGTATATTACTTCAGTATCTGTTCTCCTGTTTCTACGCTGACTATGTTAAATCAATATCTGGAGGCTATCCACTGTTTCCAGCATACTATATTACATCAATATCATTCCACTGTTTCTACATGACTATATACATCATATCACTATCATGGCTCCATGACTATAATACTTCAATATCTGTTCTCCACTATTTCCACACAGCGGCTATATTACATAGAAATATCTGTTCTCCACTGTTTCTACATGACTATATTACTTCAGTATCTGTTCTCCTGTTTCTGTAGAATTTCGTCAATATCTGTTCTCATGTTTATACTGTATTACATCAATATCTATACTTACTGTTTTCTACATGACTTCTGGTACATCTATATCCTGTTCTCCACCCCTGTTTCTTTACCCATGTTTATAATACTTCAATATCTGTTCTCCTATTTCTACATGACTATATTACATAAATATCTGTTCTCCTGTTTCTACATGATTATAATACATCAATATATGTTTTCTCACTGTTTCTACATGACTATATTACATCAATATCTGTTCTCCAATGTTTTAACATGATTATATTACATCATTATCTGTTTCTCACTGTTTCCAGCATGACTATATTACATCAGCTTTATGTTCTCACTGTTTCAACATTATTATAATACATCAATATCTGTTCTCCACTGTTTCAACATGATTACATTTGTTCACTATCTGTTCTCCACTGTTCCAACATGATTATATTACATCAATATCTTGTTGTCACTGTTTGCTGTGATTATCTTTACATCATTATCTGTTCTCCACTGTTTCAACATAGTTATAATACATCAATATCTGAAGTGTCCCACTGTTTCTACATACTTTCTCCTTCACATCAATATATATTATCTTGTTTCACACATGATTATAATACATCAATATCTTACATTCTCCACTGTTTCTACATTATTTATGTTACATCAATATCATTTTCTCATTTACTGTATTACGTCAATATCTACCTCACTGTTTCTGCACTATGTTGCATCGTATCTGTTGTCGCTGTTTCTACATGACTATATTACATCAATATCATTATCATTGTTTCCAGCATGATTATATTACATCAATATCTGTTCTCCTGTTTCTACATACTATATTTCATCAATATCTGACTATCCACTGTTTTCTGTTGACTGTATTGCATCAATATCTGTTTCTCATTGTTTCAGCACATGATTATATTACACATCAATGTCTGTTCTCACTGGTTCTACCGATTATATTACATCAGCTGTGTTCTCCACTGTTTCAACATTGTTATATTACATCAATATCTGTTCATACTATATTACATCAATATATGTTCTCCTGTTTCTACATACTATATTACATCAATATCTGTTCTCTCATTTTCCAACATGATTATATTACATCAATATCTGTTCTCCAATGTTTCACCACATGATTATATTACATCAATATCTGTTTATCACTGTTTCTACATGACTATATTACATCATATATGTTCTCCACTGTTTCTACAAGATTATATTACATCAATATCTGTTCTCCATTGTTTCAGCACATGATTATAATACATCAATATCTGTTCTCACTCTTTTCCTTCATATTCACATTGATATCTGTTCCTCACTGTTTCAACATGATTATAATACATCAATATCTGTTATCCTGTTTCCACATGATTATATTACATCAATATCTGTTCTCTACTGTTTCTACGTTATTATATTACATCAATATCTGTTTTCTCATTTTCTACATGACCTCTATTGTAGTATTATCTGGTTCTCCTGTTTCTGTGACTATGACTATAGGAAGTCAATATCTGTTCTGCAATGTTTCTTGCTACTATATTACATCAATATTTGTTCTCCACTGTTTCTTGTTGATTATATACATCAATATCTATTCTCCACTGTTTCTGTATTATATTTCATCAATATTTGTTCTCCACTGTTTCAACATGATTATGTGACATCAATATCTGTTCTCCACTGTTTCTACATACTTCTATTACATCCAATATCTGTTCTCCCTTCAACATACTGTGTAAAAATCAATATCTGTTCTCCACTGTTTCAACATGATTCATAGCCATCAATATCCTGTTCTCCATGTTTCTGGCAGTATATTACATAATTGTCTGACTCCACTGTTTCTACATGACTATATTACATCAATATCTATTCTCTGTTTCAACATGATTATAATACATCAATATCTGTTCTCCAAAGTTTCAACATGACTATATTACTGCATCAATATTTGTTCCTCCCACTTTTTCAACATGACTATAGTACATCAATATCTGTTCTCACTCTTTCATTGACTACATATACATCAATGTCTATCACTGTTTCTACGATTATATACTATATCCTATCCTCTTTCTTTGGCTATATTACATCATATCCTTTTCTACATACTATATTGGAATTAATATCTACTCTCCCACTGTTTCTGCAATACTGTAATGCGTCAATATCTGTTCTCACTGTTTCTGTTCCTTCCTACCGCTCATGTCTCAGTTCTCCTGTTTCACCATGATTACATATTAAATCAATATCATTACTCCGCTGTTTCTGTTACTATAATCACATCAATATCTGTTCTCCCTCTTTCTCTGTGACTACCAGTACATCGGTGTCTGACTATCACTGTTTCTACATGATTATATTACATAAATATCTGTTCTCAGTGTATACTACATATTACATCATTATCTTTTTTCTGCTGTTTCTACATACTATATTATCGTATCTGTTCTCCACATTACTATATTACGCATCAATATCCTGTTATCCTGTTTCTGCAGTTTATATTAAATCAATGTCTGTTCTCGCTGTTTCTCATATGACTATATTACATCAATATCTGTTCTCCACTGTTTTTACGCTGACTATAATACATCAATATCTGTTCTCCATTTTTTCAACATGATTATATTACATTAATATCTGTTCTCTACTGTTTCTACATA
>NW_025540168.1:0-9396 GCF_020615455.1 Coregonus clupeaformis | reverse complement strand
TGATGCAGCCAGTCAGATCTCTGATGGTGCAGCTGTAGAATTTTTGAGGATCAGGGACCCATTAGGCTTTTGTGTCTCTGAGAGATTGGGCTTTGTCGTGCCTCTTCTGACTGTCTTGGTGTGTTTGGACCATGATAGTTCGTTGGTGATGTGGACACCAAGGAGCGAAGCTCTCAACCTGTTCCACTGCAGCCCGTCAGTGAGATAGAGGCGTGCTCAGTCCTCTTTTTTTTCCTGTAGTCCACAATCATCTCCTTTGTCTTGGTCACGTTGAGGGAAAGGTTGTCCTGGCACCACCCCGATCTCTACCTCACTCCTATAGGCTGTCTCATCGTTGTCGGTGATCAGCCTACCACTGTTATGTCGTCGGCAAACTTATGCCAGTGGTGTTGGAGTCGTCACCTAGCCATGCAGTCATGGGTGAACAGAGAGTACAGGAGGGACTGAGCCCGTAGAGGCCGTGTTGAGGATCAGTGTGGCAGATGTGTTGTTACCTACCCTTACCACCTGAGGGCAGCCCGTCAGGAAGTCCAGGATCCAGTTACCCAGAGGGAAGTGTTTAGTCACGAGATCCTTAGCTTGATAGATGAGCAGAGGGCACTGTAGTGTGTCTGAATGCATGATTTATAAGTCAACAGATAGCATTCTCAAACCAGGTGTTCCTCTTATTATCCGAAGGCGTTGTTTTGATCACGATATAAATTACAATCATTCTAGCTGAAGATCTGATTGGTGAAACTCGTTGCAATGTGGATCAATCACAAGTTACGAGGTTATATTTAATGAAAATGTGTTTCACTACGCCATTTGACAGTGGTCTTATGAGTCGGCAAATCATTTAGGCACAAGTTCATGCCAGGGTTCTTTATGCAGGATATTAGTGTCTTTTATAGTATGTTGGTATTACAACTCAGTCGAGACATGTTGAAAATGTCAGTAGAAGACACTTGATTGGTCAGCACATGCCGAATTACCACGTCCTGGTAATCCGTCTGGCCCTCTCGGCCTTGAATTACCTGCTTAAATGTCTTACTCACATCGGCTACGGAGAGCGTGATCACATAGTAAAATCAGAACGCTGGCCTTTCTCATGCATGCTTCAGTGTTGCTTGCCTCGAAAGCGAGCATAGAAGTGGTTTAGCTACGTCTGGTAGGCTTGTGTCACTGGGCAGCTCGCGGCTGTGCTTCCCCTTGTAGTCTGTAATGAGATTTTCAAGCCCTGCCCCATCCGGCGAGTCAGAGTTAGTGTAGTATGATTCAATCTTAACCTGTATTACTCTTTGCCTGAGTGTTAATTAGTTCGTCGGAGTCGCCGTGGATTTCTTATAGCGTCGGGTTAGGGTCCCGTTCCTTGAAAGCGGCAGCTCTACCCTTTAGCTCAGTGCGGATGTTTCCTGTAATCCATGGCTTCTGGTTGAGGCCCGCCACGTGCAGTCACTGAGCCAGGGCGACATCATCGATGCACTTATTGATAAACCCAGTGACTGATGTGGTGTACTCCTCAATGCTGTCTGAAAATCCGACATGTTCCAGTCTGTGCTAGCAAAACAGTCCTGTAGCTTAGCATCTCGTCATCTACCACTTTTTATTAACTGATTCACTAGTGCTTCCCTGCTTCAGTTTTTGCTTATAAGCAGGAATCAGGAGGATAGAGTTATGGTCAGATTTGCCAAATGGAGGCCGAGGGAGAGCTTGTGTCGTCTCTGTGTGGTATTGGTGTCAGATTTTTCCTCTGGTTGCACATTTAACATGCTGTTTGAAATTAGGTAGAAACGGATTTAAGTTTCCCTGCATTAAAGTCCCGGTTACTAGGAGGCGCTGCATCTGGATGAGCGTTTTCCTGTTGATTAATGGCCTTGTACAACTCATTCAGTGCAATCTTAATGCCAGCATTGACTTGGTGAGTAAATGAGACACTATAAAAATATATACTCTCTTGTAAATAGTTATCTACAACCTTCATAAAATACTCTACCTCAATTGAGCAAAACCTCAGACTTCCTTAGTATTTGATTTTGTGCACAGCTGTTGTTTACAAATATACAGAGACCGCCACCCATGTGTCTTGCAGAGTCTGCAGTTCTGTCCTGTCGATGCAAGCGTATAGCCTGCTAATAATTTATCATTGTTGTCGTTCACCACTACTCCATTGAAACATAAGATATTACAGTTTTTAATTCCGTTGTAGAATAACCGTAATCTTAAATAAATCAATTTTATTCTCAAAAGATTGAGCGTTGGCTAATAGGATTGATGGGAGAGGCAGTTTGCTCGCTCGCCGTCGATCCAGGCACCGGATCTGCGTCCGATATCTCCGTCTCTTCTGCGAATGACGGGGATCTGGGTATTCGGGTGTCTGTGTCCACGCCTGGTGAAAAAATTATTCGTCAATGCGGAGGTGAGTAATCGCTATCCTATATCAAACTCTCTTTGGTTATAAGCATGCTTAAATTATGTACAAAATAAATTACAAATAGCAGCGGAAAAACACATAAAAGTACAATTGGTTAGAGGCTGTAAAGCGGCGTTTATCTTCTTCGGCGCTGTTATTATCTTGCGTTACAAGCGCCGTGCTCTACCAACTGAGCTACAGTAAACTGAGATATACTCAGGAGATAATCAGGGCAATTTTCCCATAAATAGACAGGTATTTACCTCTCCATGTTTGCTGGATCTTTCCTATTTTTTACAAGTTTTCTATTGAAATTCATTGTGGAAACCTCATTTATATATGTTGTGTTATAGATACCAAAGTATGTCTACTTCACTGTTAGCTCATTTTATGGGCAAACTGCGGAGTAATATAAAAGTTATAATATTGTACACTTATCATAATTAGGTTTTAGTCCAGACAGTCCAGAAAAGTTATCTAGATCTTCAATGAACTTGTTGCAGGGATCTAACACTTGAGAAATCTACAACTTGAGTCCTTCGGCATACACAGATACCTTTGTTTTAAGCCTTGGTTTTCTATTCCTCAGGTTATTTGATCTGATTTTAAAAACTAGCATTTTCGATGGCCATAACAGATTTAACTCTCTTACATTAAATCCTGAGAAGTAGCCACTATTGTCTATTTTACACCTGGGGTTGCTATACATTACTTTTACCCATTTCATAGAGTCCCTTTAAAATTGAAAAAAATCCAGACATTTATAAATGAAATCCAGTCTTACTTTATCAAAGGCCTTTTTCAAAATCCGCTATAAATACAATCTCCCAGATGTTTCATGTTGTTCTATTATTTCAGTAGTTGTCGTTATACAGTGAGGGAAAAAATATTTGATCCCCTGCTGATTTTATACGTTACCATACACAAACAAAGACATGATTAGTCTATGAATTTGAATGGTAGGTTTATTTTAGTTGATTGAGAGACAGAATAACAACCAAATAAATCCAGAAAAACACGTCAAGAATGTTATAAATTGATTTCTATTTTAATGAGGAAAAAATATTTGATACCCTCTGCAAAACATGACTTAGTGCTTGGTGGCACAACCCTTGTTGGCAATCACAGAGGTCAGGCGTTTCTTGTAGTTGGCCACGTTTACATCTCAGGGGGAATTTTCCACTCTCTTTGCCGATCTTCTCCAGCTTGGGGTTTGAGCCTGTACGTTTGTTATCCCAACCTTCAGCTCCATCCACAGATTTTCCTGTGGGATTTTGGTCTGAACTGGCTAGGCCACTCCAACAATATCTTCTTCTTGAGCCTCCTTTGTTTACTTGGCCGTGTGTTTTGGGTCATTCATGCTGAATACCCATCCCGGCCCATTTTCAATGCCCTGGCTGAGGAAGGAGGTTCTCACCCGATTTGATGGTACATGGCCCCGTCCATCGTCCTTTGATGCGGTGAAGTTATCCTGTCCCCTTAGCAGAAAAACACCCCCAAAAAACATAAATGTTTCCACCCCACGGTTCTTGGGAATATAACCTTCTATACTCCTCAAACACGGCGAGTTGAGTGACAGTGCCAGAGAGCTCGATTTTGGTCTCATCTGACCACAACACACTTCACCCAGTTCTCCTCTGAATCATTCAGTGTTCATTTAAATGAACCTTCTCTCACCTTGGCAATGAGTCTTATAGCCCATTCCAGCCTTGTGTGGGTCTACAATCTTATCCCTGACATCCTTGGAAACTCTTTGGTCTTGGCCATGGTGGAGTTTGGAATCTGATTGATTGATTGCTTCTGTGACAGGTGTCTTTTATACAGGTAACAAGCTGAGATTAGACACTCCTTTAAAGAGTGTGCTCTAATCTCACCTAAATTCTGTATAAAACCACCTGGGCAAAGCCAGAAATCTTTCTGATTGAGAGGTCAAATACTTATTTCCTAATTAAATTGCAAATCAATTTATAACATTTTTGACATGCGTTTTCTGGATTTTTGTTTGTTATTCTGTCTCTCACTGTTCAAATAAACCTACCATTAAATTATAACTGATCATTTCTTTGTCAGTGGGCAACGTACAAAATCAACCAGAGGATCAAATACTTTTCCTCACTATATTGCTCTCAATGTATCGTCCATGTAAAAAACCTGTCTGATCCAGATAACAATGCCTGGTAAATTATTTCTAATTCTGAGTGCTATACATTTCACCTAGTATTGCATCCCACAACATTGAAGTGTAAAGGCCTCTTAATAATATATAATAATAATATGCCATTTAGCAGGCGCTTTTATCCAGCGACTTACAGTACTCGTGCATACATGTTTGTGTGTGGTGGTCGGTCACCCCTACTATTACCCGTCTCTTGTCTGAGCTACAGAGGACCACCTTCCTGCTGTTACTGACAGACTACCATTTCTATAGGAGTAGTTAAAACAAGCTAACAATAGTGAGTATATCAAAAAAGGCTTGATTACCTCTACTTGATGCATGCATCAAGCTAGGGTTTTCAGACTGACAGGATTTAATAGCCGAGGTGTCTGTTTAAACTACTAGCACACAACTCCGGACACCCATGCATACCCCACAATATCATGCCACCAGAGGTCTCTTCACCAGTCCAGAACAGACTATATAATTGCACATTACTACATAGAGCCATGACTACATAGAACTCTATTCCACATCAGGCAACTGATGCAAGCAGTTGAATAAGATTTTTAAAACTGGTAAATTACACCTTATGAATCAGCCCCAGGAGGACTATGAAGAGACACAAACAAAAGGTACAGACATGCATGAAAGCACTAGCACACACACTCTACACACAAGTACACTGTAATGTTGTTGTATGGTGGTAGTATACATTTGCCTTAACTTCGGCAGCTAATGGGAATCCCTAATAAATTGAGGGAGTCTTCGAAACAGCTGTTCACCTAATAGCAGGAACAGCACCATTTAGTGGTCAGAATCGGAGTAATATCAGGATGTAGGGTGGGACATAAAACTTCATTGGCTAATTTCTCTAGACAGGAAAAAATATCCCAATTCATGAATACATTACATAGGATGAAGAAACAATACTCTGAGCATAGCTCCATCCTACTTATGAGACACAAGGCGATACCATATACTTGTTGTTCAGGGTGGGATTGGCATGGGGGTGTGTGGGTGGCTTTTGACCATTCCTCATGTCTAACTCATTTTTAGAAAAAATGTTTTGTCCATAAAGTGACCAATAATCTATAAAATAAAATGGCCAATTTGGATGTAATCAATTAGCTTAATTTCTCAGAATCAAATTATGTTCAGTAAGTATTGTTGCAGAATGCTAATATTATCTGTTTCTACAACATAAATGATTTCAAACCATCTTAGTTTGTTAAAATCCTCTTTCTTCCAATGCTTTTGAGGTAAAACCCACCATCCTTTCCAAGTGTTTATATCATTAGCATACCCATTTTTTATTATTTTATAGTTTTTCATCCTCATATATTTTTTAATTCTGTCATTAAGGTGGAAAGAGCGTTGTGGACTGCATCCCATTTGGCATCCTGCTCTATTTAGTGCACTACTTTTTGGCTTCACAGGGCTTATTAGGGTTTTGGTCAAAAGTAGTGCACTATAAATGGATATAGGGTGCCATTTAGGAGAACTCACAATCATGTGGAATTATATCACTGTTAATACTGCTTATATCACTGCTTATAAATAAACTCCCTAATAAAGTGGTTTATCACCTTCAAAGCCCATTGGACATGATTATTTATTATTTAGCAGAAGCTCTAACCTGAATGTCAATTTTATAGCTTCTGACATTCCGTACCTAATTAATCAAAGCAATTCCATACCCATCTATAATACCTACATCTTTCAAGCAGACCACCATAGTCCATGTGTGTCCAGACCTTAGGTAACCTGTCTAGACTGACTCCCACCCGCACTCACTCTGTAGCCGGGCTTTGAAAGCTGGTCATGGCTCACCATCAACAACATCATCCAGAAACCTTGACCCACTCCAATTCACTACCGCCCAAACACCCCTATATCAATCTTTTCCTCCCCTGCCCTTTTCTCACTTATCAAAAAACACTCTTGAGAATGCTGTTCATAGACTCGCTCGGCATTCAGCTCCATAATTGCCCTCCCAAGCTCATCACTAAGCTAAAGGTCCCTGGACTGCTAACCCTCTCTGCACTGATTCTGACTTCACTGTCGATCCCCCCCCCAGGTGGTGGCTTAGTCAACAACCTCCGCCATCTACCCTCAGCTCGGGGCCCCTCATCCTCTTTAGTCCCCTCCCTTACTCCTGTTCACCCAAACTGCGTGCCCCCGGCTCCAGCATCATCATCCGTTTGCCAATGACCGACGGTGGTGGGCCTGATCTCCTACGATGAACGGCGATGTGGGGGTCAGAACCTGGCATTTGTGGTGCCAACCAACCTCTCCTCACTGTGAAAAACAAAGGAGCTTATCGTTCTTGCCCTGGCTAAAATATTAGAATCCTCTATTAATTCTCAGCTAAGATCGTTCTTATCTTTAAAATATATTCTAAATATACATCATCGTTTTAACTAGTCTCTGTAATATCTCTGCAGCATCCTAGTTATAAATTATGATGTTAATTCTGATAAAACATTGTGCACCCTCTTCATTACTCTGAAACTTTTTATACTGTTGATCTTTCACTGCTTATTCAACTTTCCTCAATTGGACTAGACCAACTGCATGTAACTGGTTAAACTATATATGTTGTGTATGCTCTCCCCCACTTACCTCTCTATCACAGACTACAGTATGCCTTCATTATATTACAGAAAAACTTACTACTAAATCATATTGAATGCAGGTAAAACTAAGTATATATTGTTCTCTAGTCATAAAAAAATAACTCTGATTTAACCTCTTAATCCACACCTTTCTTTTTCAATTTCCGCCTAAAATGCTTCATAACCAATCCTAACTGCCTGTAACTCAGATTAAACTGAATATTATTATTATACTATTAAATACTTTTGAAGTTTGTGGAAATGTGAAAATAATGTAGGAGAACATAACACAATAAATCCTAAAAATAACAACAAAAAAACATACTTTTCTATTTTTTTTATCATCTTTACCTATTTTATAAAAGAAAAGCCATAGATTCAGATAGGAAGCTGGAGGTAATTTAGATGTTATCCACAGAGGTCACAGTGTATATAAAAAAGAAAGTGTCTGATACCTTCAAGAATGACGAGAACTACATAACACATTAGTATGAAGTCACCCAGGTGTCCCTCACGAGTTTGCCCAAATATACCCAATTGGCCTCAGAGTGGCATTTGGTAAATTGATACATTTTCAAGTACATAACTATAGAGAACATACAAAAATGCTATGTAAGCAAAAATTACATAAAAGTTTAAACCCTCCCAGAATGTCAATTGATCTTAAAGCTTCCTCATATAGACACTAGCAACCTCACATCTAGATGGTGGCCGGGAGTGGGTGTGCTCCCATAACAGGAGCCAGATCAAAGAATGAACCAGTTTCTACTGGAGGGATACTTGAATGTGGTCTCTTTGGTGTTGACTCCCAGAGGTCATCTAAGTCAGAGTCTCTAGCACTATAGAGAGAATGCAAAAGATTCGTAAAGAACTCAAGTTTACTATTACTTATTTTATTAAACCTTTATTTTTGCAGGGTGCCTGCATCAATACCCTTCACAGATGAGCCCTACAATACATCAAATAACACCCTCACTACTATACAGTGGGAGAACAATATTTATCCTGCCGATTTTGCAAAGGATTTCCTATCAAAGCATGTAGAGGGTCTGTAATTTTTATCATAGTACCACTTCAACTGTACAGAGCGAATCTAAAACAAAAATCTAAAAAATCACAGTGTATGATTTTTAGCTAATTTTTCATTTTATTGCATACACCAATTTTGATCACCTACCAACCGTAAGAATTCCGGCTCTCACAGTGTTAGTTTTTTCTTTATAAGAAGCCCTCCCTGTTCTCCACTCATTACCTGATAACTTTGCACCTGTTTAACTCGATTACCTGTATAAAACATCCTTCCACCCTCAATCAATCAACTCCACCTCTCCACAATGCCAAACCAGAGAGGCTGTGTAAGGACATCAGGGATAAAATTGTAGACCTGCAAAGGCTGGGGGATGGGCTACAGGACAATAGGCAAGCAGCTTGGTGAAGGCAACAACTGTTGGCGCAATTATTAAATGTAGTTCAAAATACGTCCATCTCGTCTCACCCTCCACCCCTCGTTAGGGGCATCAATGATCATGAGGAAGGTGAGGAGCCCAGCCCAGAACTACCGGCAGACGTCAATACCTAAGAGAGCTAACCACAGTCTCAAAACCATTATAACTACTCGTCATGATTAATCACCACAACCTTCCTAAGGTCCCCCTGCTCAAGCCAAAGCAGCATGTCCAGCCGTCTGAAGTTTGCCAATTACATCCTGGTTCAGTCCAGAGGGAGGAATGGGAGAAGGTCATTGGTCTATAACAAAATAAAAACTTTTTTCTAAACTCCCTCCCCGTGTTTGGAGGAAGAGAGGATAGTACAACCCCAAAGACCACCATCCCACCATAGCATGATACATCATTCTTTGGGGATGCTTTTCTGCAAAAGGGTTAATCTCTATTTGGATGGATGCCTTTCGTGAATCTTGGCCAATACCTCCTTCCCTCATAACTCTGAATATGTCTTGGCTGGGTCTTCCATCACACCCCTACACCCCTGAGTGGCTCCTAAGAAGCATCTCAAGGTCCTGGAGTGCCCCACAAGCCAGTCTCCAGACCTGGAAACCAATAGAAAATCTTTGGAGGAAGCTGAAAGTCACGTGTTGCCCAGCGACAGCTGGCCCAAAACCTGAAGGATCTGGAATGGTCTGTTATGGAGGAGTGGGCCAAAATCCTTTGCTGTAGTGTGTGCAAACCTGGTCAAGACCTACAGGAACGTGATGATCTCTGTAATTGCAAACA
>NW_025540167.1:0-9398 GCF_020615455.1 Coregonus clupeaformis | reverse complement strand
GGGTATATTTAACAAAGTATTGAGTAACTTTGTTATTGACCAAACACTTATTTTCCACCATAATTTGTAATAATTCATAAAAATCCACAATGATTTTCTGGATTTTTTTCTTCTCATTTTGTCTGTCATAGTTGACGGTACCTATGATGAAAATTACAGGCCTCTCTCTATCTTTAAGTGGAGAACTTGTACAATTGGTGGCTGACGGAATACTCTTTTTTTCCCCACTGCAAAACAGCTCAAAACATTTCATAAAAAGTCTGCTAGTCGCATTTGGCAGGGTGAAAGTAAAATTTGGCACTGGTAAAGATATGCCTGTCACAATAATAGCAGCCCTGGGTTTGTATTCAGATGAGAACAGTAATAGTTGGAATAGAACCTAAAGTCTGGATTGACCAGTCACATGTAGCCATATTAAGTGTTTCTTGCAGTAAAATGGCAGATCAAATGTTCGTTTTGTCTTGGGAACAGGAGTGGAGAATTATTCTTTATTTTGGTCCATTAAATATGAGTATTAAAACATATATGTAAATGTCAAAAAAATTTGATGAAGTATATATTTTTGTTAGTTTATCATACTATCATCATAAAAAATTTCATGAATTGTAACCACTTTTAAATTAGACATACATCCATAATTTCAAAGCTCACTACATTGAATCACACATCATTAAAAGTAACTTAAAGGATTTGGACATGCTTTTCAAAGCATGCTGCCACTCCCATTGTTACACTGACTACAATGCTAATGCTGGCTTTGGGTTAAGTACATGAAGAAAACTAAGCCATATTTTTTGGTCAATGTATTTCAGGATCATTTTTTGCTGACTTAATCACTTTTTTGAAAATAAAATAAGTATAGTATATTTCTTACATTTTTATCTAATGCCCTTCAAATGTCCCCCAGCCCACAACACTTAGCAAAACTAAAACCTACTTGAAGGTAACAGCACTCACTGTTGCCCCTAGTGGCCAAGGTTTCCCCATCATCTCCCGACATCCTCAGACATGGATGGACGTCGAATACTGACTTCTATCACGGGTGACCATGGCATATTTTGCTATAGTTGTTGCTTTTTCCAACATTTCTTTTCTTGGGGACAGATCAACATTTTTCTGTAGGGAAGGAGCTAGTCCAACTCAAGGTGTAATGTTTTTTTAAAGTGCACCCTCCTGAAAAAGTTCAAAATATTTTCACATAACCTCCCCTTCACTGTAAAAATAAATTAAACACCCTCCTCATAGAATTAACTACAAATAATGTTTACGACCACCAAATAACAATAACTGTATTAATTCTCATTTATAAACGTGGGATGTCGACTTCAGCATGCTTTTTGTGGCACAGTTGATGCCACGAAGGACCACGGTAGCCAGAAGGCCAACCACTACAGAAGAGCTCACTTTCTCTGCCTTTTTCATTACACTGCAGACAATCATCAGCTAGGGGAAAATCGGATTTTCAACAATTTGATGCCATATGCCAACAGATTTTTCCACCAGCGTTTCTGCAAAGAATGCACCACACAACCACAAAACAAAGCATATCGACTGGGACTTCAATATCATGGTTTGAATTTTCAACACCACACAAAATAGACTATGTCAATCTGGACAAACAGAAAGATATCCTCCCCCCTGTCCTTGTAGACCTGTTGTATAGAAGGCTTGGCTTGACCATCTCCGAATGTCATTACAGTTTGGGTGTTTTGTAACAGATGTCTCTTTCCATTCATCCAATGGTCGCTGGACAGTTTGGATTGATTAATTTTATTTGTCAGTAAAATAATATATACAGTGGGGAGGACAAGTATTTGATACACTGCCAATTTTGCAGGTTTTCCTACTCTTACAAAGCATGTAGGTTTGTAATTTTGATCATCGGTACACTTCAACTGTGAGAGACGGAACGAAAACAAAAATCGTAGAAAATAACATTGTGGCGATTTTAAGTAATTAATTTTCATTTTATTGCATGACATGAAAGTATTTGATACATCAGAGTAAGCAGAACTTAATATTTGTTACAGAAACCTTTGTTTGCAATTACAGAGATCATATGTTTCCTGGTAGGTCTTGACCAGGTTTGCACACACTGCAGCAGGGATTTTGGCCCACTCCATACAGACCTTCTCCAGATTCTTTTCAGGTTTCTGCGCTGTCACTGGCAATATCGGGACTTTCAGCCCCTCCAAAGCGCTTCTATTTGGTTCAGGTCTGGAGACTGGCTAGGCCACTCCAGGACCTTGAGATGCTTCTACGGAGCCACTCCTTAGCCCTGGCTGTGTGTTTCGGTCGCTGTCATGCTGGAAGACCCAACCACGCAATCTACTCATCAAACATTTACTGAGGGAAGGAGGTTGCTGGCCAAGATCTCGCTGATACATGGCCCCATCCATCCTCCCCCTCAATACGGGCAGTTGTCCTGTCCCTTTTGCAGAAAAGCATCCCCAAAAGAATGATGTTTCCACCTCCATGCTTCACGGTTGGGATGGTGTTCTTGGGGTTAACCATCCTTCTTCTTCCTCCAAACACGCGAGTGGAGTTTAGACCAAAAGCACTATTTTTGTCTCATCAGACCACAAGTGACCTTTCTCCCATTCCTCCTCTGGATCATCCAGATGGTCATTGGCAAACTTCAGACGGGCCTGGACATGCGCTGGCTTGAGCAGGGGAACCTTGCATGCGCTACAGGATTTAAATCCATGACGGCAAAGAGTAAGCTCTACCAATGGTTTTCTTTGAGACTGTGGTCCCAGCTCTTTTCAGGTCATTGACCAGGTCCTGCCGTGTAGTTATGGGCTGATCCTCACCTTTCTCATGATCATTGATGCCCCACAAGGTGAGATCTGCACCAGACCAAGGGTGATTGACCGTCATCTTGAACTTCTTCCATTTTCTAAATAATTGCGCCAACAGTTGTTGCCTTCTCACCAAGCTGCTTGCCTATTGTCCTGTAGCCCATCCCAGCCTTGCAGGTCTACACTTTATCCCTGATGTCCTTACACAGCTCTCTGGTCTTGGCCATTGTGGAGAGGCTGGAGTCTGTTTGATTTGAGGTGGGTGGACAGGTGTCTTTATACAGGTAACAAGTTTGGGCATTCAGGTGCAGTTAATACAGGTAATGAGTGGAGAACAGGAGCGGGTCTTAAAGAAAACCAACAGGTTCAGAGAGCCAGAATTCTTACTGGAAGCTGGTAGGTGATCAAATACTTGAAATGTGCACAAAAATGCAAATGAATTACTTAAAAATCATACAATGTAATTTTCTGGATTTTTGTTTTAGATTCCGTCTCTCACAGCTGAAGTGTACCTATGATAAAAATTACAGACCTCTACATGCTTTGTAAGTAGGAAAACCTGCAAATCGGCAGTGTATCAAATACACTGTACACCAAGATTTTTAAAGTGACTGGGATTGCACAATAAAGTCGGGACCTATTTCCATTGTGGGCCTTATTTTGTACATAAATACATATACCAATTACATAGATACAGACGTATTACAGAGATAGAGATTTAAAAATACTCACAACCTCCAGATGAGGCTGAGGGGGAGTTTATTGCAATTCTTATAAGCTTGTTTGGCTAGTAGCTTATTCTTTAGATGTTTGGGGCTGCTGGGTGAACCATGATGTGCAGGCATAATCAAAGTGACACTGACTAGCGCACTTGGTTGTGAGTCTTTGCAGGAAACATAGCTAGGTTTCCATTGGCGACAGATTTTCATGTGAATATTCTAAAATCTTCATAAAAACAATATACTATTTCAGAGTTTCCTTTAGGAAAATGGGAAGCCGACAACATGACAGGGATGATTTTTAATGTAACGGACATTTGAGAAATTTTATGGATCGCCCGTATGCATTCACATCCAACATGGCTGAACAGCTATCAATAAATGAGGGATGTTGTCCAAATGAGCTACATTTACGTGTGTCCTGAAAACCACCCTATAAGAAATAAATAAAATCCCTATTCCTTTTTGTGTTTTATGTGTAGCATATGCAAAACTTTAGAGGTATTTTTTGGGGGTTTAGGCCACTTTCCTAAAACAATTTTGGCCCACCTCACGGTTCAGCTGTCAGAGATTTGAGCACTCAATGTATCAGGGCATTGCATGTACAGACCCATAGGCTTAGGTGTCCACTGTATGATGTTCATTTTTAATAAATAAATATAGATATAGACATACAAGGTAATTTGCTAATTTTCATCCTAATATTTTAAAGAATATAAGCATCATATTGTTAGATTACAGGAGTAACTCTGGTAGGCCTGAACAGTCTTCTCTCTCACGTCAAGTTCAACTGTCGGGACAGTTGAAGCTGGGAGTCACACAACCACACAACCCTCCCCTGTGCCCCCATATAAAACCACACAACCTCCCCGTGCCCCCATAAACCCACAATAATAAACCCTCTCCTGTGCCCCCAATAAAACCACATAACCCTCTCTCCTGTGCCCCTATAAACCCACACAACCATCCCCTGTGCCCCCAAGATCACACAACCTCCCCCTGTGCCCCCCATAAAACCACACACAACCTCCCCTGTGCCCCCTATAACCCACACACCTCCCTCATGCCTCCATAAAACCACACAACCCTCCCCCTGTGCCCCCCAAATAAAACCACACAACCCTGCCCAAAGCAAAAAAAATATGTTTGGCAACCCTCCTTGTTTTTGGCCACCCTCCTCCAGTAAATTTCTGATTTGTCCCTTGGTAATTGATTAATGCAAACGTGTTGGTACCTTGAGGGTTAAGGTTTGCCACAACATTGTATAATTCATGCACCAAGACACTAAACTGGGTCAGCGCTATCCTACTCCCACTCGTCTCCGCTGCCCACCCAGTACCGGTCCAGCTTCAGCTCTGGAGCGTGAGAGAGACCATTTCCCGTGAAATTGGCATTAACATAAAGTATTGGCATTAACATAAAGCATTTGTATTAACATAGCATTGGCATTAACATGTATAATTAACATAAATCATTGTCATTAACACATAAAGAGGGCTGAAGAAGGGGTTAGATATCAGACAGGCGGGGCTGTAGAAGGGTTAGATATCAGGACAGGGCGGGCCTGTAGAAGGGTTAGATATCAGAACAGGGTGGGGGCTGTAGAAGGGAATAGATATCAGGACAGGGCGGCTGAAGAAGGTTAGATATCAGGACAGGTGGGGCTGAAGAAGGGTTGTTGATATCAGGACAGGTGGGGCTAGAAGAAGGGGTTAGATATCAGGACAGGGTGGGGGCTGTATGTTAGATATCAGGACAGGGCGAAACTGTAGAAGGAGCACAGACAGGGCGGGCTGTAGAAGGGTTAGATATCAGGACAGGCCTGGTTGTGCAGAAGGGTTAGACGACAGGACGGGCCTGGGTAGAAGGGTTAGATATCAGGACAGAGTGAGGCTGTAGAAGCAAGATGGCCCCATCCTTAAAGGCAATCTGCGGTTTAGATACAAATTAATGATATGTACCCATTGATTCTGAAGAATATAACGTATAAATAGTTCAACCATACCCCACGAACAAGCAAAATACAAACTGGTTCACTCCAATAAAAATCCAAACAATCACAATGCATACTGAAATCATGGTTAATGGATGGTCAGTCCTCCATGGTTAATGGATGTTCTGTCCTCCATGGTTAATGGATGGTCAGTCCTCCATGGTTAATGGATGGTCAGTCCTCCATGGTTAAAACTATGACTGATCTCATGGCTGGTCAGTCCCTGCATCCATACTTCTCTGTCTATGAATTTGAGAGTGGTTACATTTCTCCAGCCCCTGACTCAGCTTTCAAGTGGCTAAAAATATTGTTGGTATCTCAAATTGTTTTGCCCATTTTCACATAGAAACTTCAATAGGAGGAAGATGTTTGACATTCTATGATATTTGTATCCATTTTCCTTTTGTAAAATAAATTCATGATGAAAGTGGCTATTTTAGGCCTTTTTCTAGACGTATACATGTCTCCTAAATGACCCTATGATTCAGAACCGTACATGATACAGACAAATATCTTGACGTCATTATACTCCTTATAGTCACTCAAAATAAGGACTACAGTATGTCTAGATTCAGAAATATTGTTTGTAGATTCATTTATTCAAGATACAAATATTAATATTAATATTTCAAAAGTACCCTTTTTTGATTTAGCTTATTTTAGATATTGTTTGAACAATATACTTTACAAGTATCGTCATTTCCATAGTGGGAACTCTGCTACTTTTTGAGTTTATTATCAACTTTATGAGCACCACCAACACAGTGAATTGGGAAACTGATTAAAAATGGAATACAGCATTTTCGAGCTCACAATCCTAAAGGAGGGCTGTGATTGGGAGTAAAGGGAGCAAGTTAAAAACGTGATTTGACTGTTTGCAAATATATTGCCACCCTATGAGGTGGAAAGAACACCTTGAAATGTTGAGAATTATGATAATGTCCTTTTGTGAGAGCTGTTTGAATTTCAGCCTGTTCATGGGGGAATGGAACTTTTGGGCTCCCACTTTATGACCTCACAAGGCTATCTGATTATAATAGACCAATGACTGGTCACCTGCATGGGAGGGCTGTATACCATCCTATCAGCCAATCAGGACTGTGTATGTAAATATCTTCAAATTAGTTTCTTAATGCCCACACGATCAGACTGATCATTTCAAGGGCCAAAGGAGGGCTCAGGGAAATAAATTATACCAAATATTTTTGGGAGTTCTTTCTACTAAATAAACAATAAATACAAACACACAGTGATTTATTAGACATACAGTGTCGATTAAAAAAATAACAATTAGTAAATGGGGGCTTTAGTCGACCTATGATGTCAGCTAAAATAATTCATATCTACAAACCAGAGAAAATTTGATGTTTAAAGAGTATATTGTTCCAACAATATAAAAAAATAAGCAAAAAATTTAAAATATTATGTTTAATCTTGAACAAATTAATGTGTGGAAAATTATATTTCAGAATCTAGAAATAGTCCTACTTTAGAGCACACTATGGAGGTCTCTAATTTAACCATTCTCCTATTTGTTTAAAATGCAATTATGTACTGACACAGTGGTAAAAATATAAAATGAAAGCTTATTCCATTTTTTTTTAAACACCCCACCTCTCTGTCAATGGTTTAAACCAGTGAATTGGTTCAGGTTCTTTCAATCTTATTCATCTCTACTCCGCCTGTCTGCCTCTCTCTTCTCTCTCTGTCTGTCTGGAGCGCCACCAAACTTGCAACATTATCAATCACACAGTTTCTGCCGAGCCACAGCTGCATTTGCCTCCCGCATTTTTAGCCTTTCAGGTGTCCAGACTTTCTGTACAAAAAGGAAACATTTTCAGCAAAGATTAAATTAATTATTTAAGGTTACAAGAGTTTAGGTTTAGGACAAAGTCACATAACGCCAATACACTTTTATGTTGTGTAACAGAAATCTATTTCCCTTCAACCAATGGCTGGTGTACAGGACAATTTAATGATTGCTGTGAATTATTTTGAAGTGGAAATATATGCACAGGTAGCCTACTTTTGAAGTAAATTAATTGACAATCAAATGAAAACATAATGACTGGATGTGCTCATGCCACATTACAAAGTAATAAATCAAATCAAATAAAATTTTAAAACACACATGCGCGAATTCAACAGGTGCAGACATTACAGTGAAATGCTTACTTACAGCCCTTAACCAATAGTGCAATTTATTTTTTAATAAAAAAGTAGAATAAAACAAAAAAGTGTTGAGAAAAAGAGCAGTAGTTAAAATAAAATAGTAGGAAGGTTGGTATATACAGGGGGTACCGTAGCAGAGTCAATGTGCATGGGGGCACCGGCTTGTTGAGGTAGTTGAAGTAATAGGCCAGTGGAAAAAAGTATTTAGTCAGCCACCAATTGTGCAAGTTCTCCACTTAAAAAAGATGAGAGAGGCCTGTAATTTTCATCATAGGTACACGATTAACTATGACAGATTAAAATGAGATTTTTTTTTCCAGAAAATCACATTGTAGTATTTTTTATGAATTTATTGGCATATGATGAGGGAAAATAAGTATTTGGTCAATGTCAAAGTTTCAATACTTTGTTATATACCGTTGTTGGCAATATAATAGGTCAAATCGTTTTAAAGTCTTCACAATATTTTTACACACCGTTGGGGTATTTTAACCATTCTCCATGCAGACTTCTGAGCAGTGACATATTTGGGCTGTCCAACATAGACTTCAACCCTCCAAAGATTTTCTATGGGGATGAGATCTGGAGACTGGCTAGGCCACCCAGGACCTTGAAATGCTTCTCTACGGCCACTCCTTCGCTGCCCGGGCTGTGTGTGTTTGGGATCATTGTCATGTTGGAAAGACCCAGCCACGTTTAATCTTCAATGCCCTTGCTGATGGAAGGAGGGTTTCACCAAAATTCTACCACATGGCCTCATTCATTCTTTCCTTTACACGGATCAGTTGCCTGGTCCCAGAAACAGCTCCAAAGTGGTGATGCTTCAAACCCCATGCTTCACAGTAGGCAGGTAAGCCTTGGATGCAAATCAGCATTTTTTGCCCTCCAAACATGACATATTACCAAAAAAAAAATAGTGTTGTTTAATCTCACTATATGATCAATCTCTCAACATTCCAAATGATTCAAATGCTTAATGCATGATTGTTTTAAGAGAATAAATATAGTATTCGCAGGGTTTTTGTTCCTGTGGCATGATGTTACTGATGAGTTGGCTTAATCTTGTCCATCTTGCGTCACTAATCTTGTGGTTGGGGGTTTTGCCTATCGTTCATGTAATTATTTTGACTTATGGGGTGAGATCTTATGTGGAGCCTCCCAGATCGAGGGAGATTATCAGTGGTCTTGTATGTCTTCCATTTAATAATTGCTCCCACAGTTGATTTCTTTCAAACCAAGCTGCTTACCTATTGCAGATTCAGCCTTCCAGCCTGGTGCAGGTCTCACAATTTGTTTCTGTGTCCTCACAGCTCTTTTGGTCTTGGCCACAGAAATTTTGACTGTTTGAGGTTGTGATGGTGGTGTCTTTTTGGCATTGATAAAATGTTCAAACAGGTGCCATTAATACAGGTACCCAGGGAGAAGGAGGAGCCTCTTGTAAAGAAGTTACAGGTCTGTGAGAGCCAGAATTGCTTGTTTGTAGGTGACCAAATACTTATTTTCCACCATACTTGTAATAAATTCATTAAAAATCCTACAATGGGATTTTCTGGAATTTTTTTTCTCAATTTGTCTGTCATAGTTGACGGTGTTCTCCATGATGAAAATTACAGGTCTTCTCATCTTTAAGTGGAGAACTTGCACAATTGGTGGCTGACTAAATACTTTTTTTTTCCCCACTACATGTGGGTAGAGTTAAAGTGACTATGCATA
>NW_025540166.1:0-9407 GCF_020615455.1 Coregonus clupeaformis | reverse complement strand
TCTCTGCTAACAAGACGGCAGCTGTACCGGAGTGCCATGTCTAGGTCCAAAAGACTTCTCAACAGCTTCTACCCCCAAGCCATAAGACTCTGGAACAGGCCAATCATGGCTACCCGACTATTTGCACTGCCCCCCACCCCATCCTTTACGCTGCTGCTACTCAAATAAATATTTATGACAGTCACTTAACTCTACCCACATGTATATATATTACCTCAACTACTCAACTAGCCGGTGCCCTTCACATTGACTCTAAAACGTAATTTCTGTATATATAGCCTCTCATCACTTTATTTACTTAATTTTTTTTTCTCAACACTTTTTTTGTTGTTGTTTTATTTTTTACTTTTTATTTTTTGTTTAAAATAAATGCACTGTTGGTTAAGGGCCAAGTAAGCATTTCACTGTAATATCTGCACTCAGCTGTATTCGCCATGTTACCAATAAAATTGATTTGATTTGATTTTGAACTTGAAGGAGCTGGAGCAGTTTTGCCTTGAAGAATGGGCAAGAAATCCCCAGTGGCAAGATGTGCCAAGCTTATAGAGACATAACCTGAAGAGACTTGCAGCTGTAATTGCTGCAGGCTCTACAAAGTATTGACTTTGGGGGTGAATAGTTATGCACGCCAAGTTTTGTTTTTGGTCTTATTTCTTGTTTGTTTCACAATAAAAGATGTTGCATCTTCTATGTAAAAAGGTAGATCAAATGATACAAACTTCAAAATCAATTTTTAATTCCAGATTGTAAGGCAACAAAATAGAAAAAAATGCCAAGGGTAAATACTTTGCAAGCCACTGTATATACTGTATATAACATTCTGTTGGTGGCAAGAATTTTGTACAATAATTCTCAATTGAAAATGCTAAGTGTTGAATCGTATGTGTTCTTTTCAGTTCACCATGTGCCTGGAATCGCATATGGAAAATCTCTTCCAGTTATTTTGCAACCTTTTGCTGCACAGCTGTCAACATTTTGGTCCTCAAATGAAACTGTTTATATTTCTATTTATGCCAATATTTCCCTCAATTTTGGTCTTTTAATATAGTAAGTGACAGACAAGTTCCCTACCTTCTCCTCCTTCCACATGCCTCCTCCATTTCTGGAGGGTAATGCTGGTGCTGGTTGGAATTTTGGATTGAGCAAACATTCCCATATATTTTGGATAAATGCATGTGTGACATAACTCCACCATTCCTATTCATAATATCATTAATAAATATAATAAAATGAAATAAAAAACTTATAAAGAATGCTTCATTTATTTTTATCAATCAGTATATTTGAGTTTAACCATATTATTTGCTTGTAATATTTGTTCTGTCTTATCTGGAGTATGAAACTGAAAATTGTAACCCAGCTTTGTATGGCTTGTCTTAATTAACCGAATGTGAGAAGTTGTAAATATTGTAAATATTTAAACAGCATTTCTTAGTAATCTACTGGAGACCAGTTTAGGCTTAAGTATAACTTTTGTATGAGTGAAGCTTTTAGTGAGAGGTTTAATGCTTTAAATATTTAATAATTTAGCTCCCCCAAACTCATATTCATCATATAAATAGTGTGGGGTTGAACTTTGTCTGGCTTAACGCTCCAAATAAATTATTTTGTTATAATGTTTGAGTCACTCAGACAGCATAAGCCGGGCGCCAGGTAGCCCAGTAATAAGAGTGCTAAACAGTAATGGGAGTGCTTGCTGGTTGACTAAAGTGCAATTATTTTGAATCCTGTTTCATCAGGGCATTTGTTCTGCCCGATGTGCCCTTGAGCAAGGCACTTAACCCTAAAATGCTCCTTTAAAGTTGCTCTGGATGAGAACGCCTGCTGTAATGACTAAAAACATACACATAAGCCATGGCAAATGTAGAACTGCAGGAAATTTGTTTTAACACTGCACATTCCTTTCAGCCCCATGGCAAGATGTAGAATTGAAGGAATTTTATTTAAAACTGCAAATTTTTCTCTCAGCCTCAAGGCAAAATGTAAAGAATTGCAGGAAATGTGCTTTAAACACTGCACATTTTTTATCAGCTCATGGCAAAATGTAGAAAAACAGCAGAAATGTGCTTAAAATGTGAACTGCAGGAAATGGTTCTTTAACACTGTACATTTCTCTCAGCCCCATGGCAAGATGTGTAGAATTTAAGGAAATTTGATTTAAAACTCACACATTTTTTCTCTCAGCTCATGGCAAAATGTGTAGAATTGCGGGAAATGTGCTTTAAAACTCTGCAAAAGGTTATCTACGCACATGGCAAAATGTGTAGAATTGCAGGAAATGAGTCTCAAAAATGTTTGATCTGCACCGATTGGCACGCCCCATACCACAGCCGCCCTCACCATGCCACGCCCCATTTTGGATATCCTCTAAAATATAGTTTTTATTGCCACAGCGACACAGAGCGGTGCAGTGAAGTTTTACAGGCTGGGCCATAGTAGTACAGCGCCTGGTAAGCATGCAAAAATCTACTAAACTGTATTATATTCTTTCTCTTTAGTCAGGTAAAGACTGATCGCTCTTTTCTTACAATCTGCTAGCTTCATTACAATTATAACTAGCTATATTTATTTCACCACTTACCATAATGAGATACAAGTTTCAATTATACTTACCATAATCTATGCCTGTAAATGTACTGCCACAAAAGTACCATGATGATAAAGCTGTTAGGATATTTAGTGTATTCGGAAAGTATTCAGACACCTTGATTTCCCTCATATTTTGCTACGTCGTAGCCTTATTCTAAAAATGGATTAAAAAAACAAAAAATCGAATAATCTACACAATAATTCACAATGACAAAGCGAAAACAGGTTTTTATAATTTTTTGAGTTTCAGCTTAAAGGCACCAGAAAAGACTCACTCATGAGAAACAAGATTCTCTGGTCTCATGAAACCAAAATTGAAAACTCTTTGGCCTAATGCCAAGCTGGCCAAGATCTGGAGGAAACCTAACACCATCCCTGAAGCATGGTGGTGGCAGCATCATGCCGTGGGGATGTTTTTTCAGTGGCAGGGACTGGGAGACTTAGTCAGGATCAAGGGAAAAGATGAATGGAAACAAAGTACAGAGATCCTTGATGAAACCTGCTCCAGTGCGCTCAGGACCTCAGACTGGGGCGGAGGTTCCCAACAGACAATGACCCTAAGCACACCACCAAGTCAACGAGGAGTGGCTTCGACAAGTCTTTGAATGTTCTGAGTGGCCCAGCCAGAACTCGGACTTGAACCTGAGAATCAGCTGTGCAGCGACATCTGCAGAGAAGAATGGGAGAAACTCCTCAAATACAGGCGGGCAAGTTTAGAAGGCCATGCCCAAGCAGACTCAAACGCTTGGCGAAGGTCTTCAACAAAGTACTGACTAAATGGTCTGAAAACTTATGTAAATGTAATTTCAGTTTTGTATTTCTTAAAAACCTGTTTTTGTTTTGTCTATTATGGGGTAGTAGATTGATGAGGGAAAACAAACTATTTCACAATTTTAAGTAGCTCAACGTAACAAAATGTGGAAACAAGCAAAGGGCTCCGAATACTTCCCAATGCAATCGAAGTACCTGGGAGATTTCCAATGTATGTAACTGTCCTCCATTGTCTCTCCCATAAAGAGTTTCCCCATCTCGAGAGAAAAGCCCTAACACCCCTCTCCCAGAATCAGGACATCTTGCACCTTCATCACTTTTCTAACCACTATCGAGTGCAATACACTCCACCTGGGTCCCATACTTAACCACGTTGCACTGGATGCCACCCAACTGGGCCAAATTAACGTGATGGAGGGGCAGCAAACAAAAGAAAAGGCCCAGGAACTAGAAAACAAAACAAAATGAGCACCGAAAAAGAGACCAGCACCACCACTTCAAAGCCAAAACACAGAAACCAACCAAAGCAATCAATATCTGCAAAACATTAATCAGACAATAATACTCCAAAATCTTGAATACAAGAGAAAAAGGAAAAGAATAGATAATGTATCCCCTCCACGAAACCCTCCTCCCTTTTCATCTTAATTAAATAAACTTGATAAAATATACTGAAATAAAATATAAAATGCAACTATGTAAAGTGTTGATCCTATGTTTATACGCACAAAAAGCTTATTTTTCTCAAATTAGAGCACACACAAAGCTACGATGTCGAACACAATTGCATTTTATCGATGGTACTTTGAATGCACAGAGATACTCATGACAGCTCCTCGAGGCCCATTATCGCAAATCATCCGCTCTACCTCATCTGTTTTCCCAGCATGATAATGCACGCCCCTATGTCGCAAGGATCTGTACAAATTACCTGGGAAGTGGAAATGTCCTGCAGTTCTTCCATGGCTCATACCAGACATGTAATCTATTGAGCATGTTTGGGAATGCTTGATCGACGCAGGCGACAGCATGTGTGCCCCCTGGCCAATATCCAGCAACTTCGCACAGCCATCAAGAGAAGTGGGACAAACATTCAGGCCACAATCAACAGCCTGATCTGTAACTCTATGCGAAGGAGATGTGTCGTGGCTGCATGAGGCAAATGGTGGCCACACCAGATACTGACTGGTATTCTGATCCACGCCCTACTTTTGTTTTTTGGGTATCTCAGACCAACAGATGGCATATCTGGTATCCAGTCATGTGAAATCCAGAGATTAGCCCTTAATGAATTTATTTAAATTGAATTATTTCTAGTATGAACTGTAACTCAGCAAAATCTTGAAATTGTTGTATGTTGCGTTGAGTATTTTCTGCTTCAGTGTATATATTAGCAAGAACCTTAACTACTAGTAACACCCCAGCCAAAAATAAAAGGATAGAATAGATTACTATAGAAATGTATCTCCTCCATTCCAGACTTACTCCAGTACGCCCTTGAACTGTTTTTGCCGCTTGCTTGGGAATTCTCCAATCATCTGTCTGCTCTGTGGGCCCTTTCTCTCTAGAATGAAGCGTAGCGATCCTAACCGGAGTGTCGGACACAAATCCTCCGCTCAATCAGGTACTGGATCCCTTTCTTGGCTTCCTGAGAACCAGAGAGACCAACAGAAAACAGACAAGTCACAACAAAGAGAACGACTCCTCTTACCCTCCCGGTGACACTCATATCCTGACTTCCTACTTCTTCCTATTTGGAAAGTTTTACTTTTCTATGATTGTGATATGTGGTTGTTTGTTTTATGTAGTTTGAAGTGTGTAGTATTAATGGATTGCAAAATGTCTTTACTTGTTGAATAGTTGAGTCCGATCGCGGTACTGACGTCTTTGCACCACATCGCTTTTGAATGGCGGGAGTCCCAGCTGGGTCTCACTTTCTTCTGGTAGGGTCTGCTTGCCCAGAGGGGTAGGCCTCTCTAGGGCTGTCTGGAGATGAGGAGCCAGAGCTGCAGCTAACTGTCTCGTGGAGCTGGTGGTGGAGTTGAGAGAGTCGTTGTCCCTCGCAGAGATGGGGCTGCTCACATTACCAGGGGGGGCAGCAGAGGAGGAGGAGGACAGGGGTGGTGGGGGCTGCTGGGGGGAGGTGAGGAGGACGAGGGGGTGTCTGGGGTACTGGGTGGTGGTGGTGGGAGGGTGGTGGTGATGGTGGTGTGCCACGTGGTGGGGGATGTGAGTGGGCAGTGGGGCGCGCCAGGGGCCCGGTCTGGCCCTGCGCTGCGACTGTGGAGACAGGGCGTGGGGAGTGTTAGGGGAGTGTTGAGAGTGTTCCAGAGCCTGCTCCTCCCGCTGGCTCCTGCTCGTAGATCTGTCTGCTGAGGGACCCACGTCCGAACGGCCTTGGGTGTCCACGGAGCTGTCGCTGGGGGCCTGAGCAGAGCAGGGGCAGGTGGGCCCTTAGGACGGGGTAGTTCGCACTCCGTGCAGGGGGTGCTGCGACGGCTATTACTACTACTCCCCTCCTCAGTATCCCTGCTGGGTCCGCCGCCCACGCTCCCCTGGGGCCCTCCCAGCACTTCGTGTCTGTGCTGCTGGGGGTCCGTCCAGAGACAGGGGCGAGGAGGGCATACAGTCATCCATGTATAGAGTGACATCACTGTAGGAGTGTGGCTGTGCGGCCTCCGTGCATGCTGAGGCCTCCCCCTCCCCGGGATCTCTCACCCAGGCCTCTCCGGGATGAGGGGTTACTGCTGCTGCTGCTCGGCACACACTCTAAAAATTGATTACCGATGCCCCACCCTCCTGCTGCCCTTTGGGAGCTGCATCCCGCCTCGCCACGGCAGGTCAGGGCGTCATCTAAGGGAGCCAGCCAGGGACTTCACCTGTACATAGGTGAAAGGCAGCTCAGTGCCAGCACAATAAGGTACAGATACTTCAACCGCAGTGTGATAAAACAAAGACTCCAACAGGAATATAATGAATAGAATCTTCAACTGAGTTTAATTTAACCAGCCAAGCACGATTCAACATATTACTGCTCTAGTTAAAGAACCAGCTGTCTGACTGGACCTGTTTGGAGGAAGGAGTCTTCCAGGTGTGTGTAGTCTCCTGTCCGCTTTGTGTCAGGTGAATGAGGAGGCCAATGCCTACACTGTGTGTGAAGTTTGAAACGTAATCCGCCCCTGCGCTGCGCCATGTCGCCAAACGAGCACTGTAGCCGCATGTTGGATGCAGTATGATGTGCGCTGCGCGGCTTTGGAAGCCGAAAGGCGGAGGCGCTCAAAGTTCTTGTTCATACGAGCAGCTGGCGGAAGGCTGTCTGGCTGGTCCGGTTGCTCTGCGGCTCATGAAGGAGCCACCGCGATTTCCTCTCTCAAACATCTCCACCTGGAAGAGGAGATAACAGGCTCAGAGCAGTTAAGTACAGGGCCACGACAACACTCACTGCCAGCAATGCATGTTATCACGCTTGTTCTTTCTTCTTTCTTTCACTTTCTCCTCACTCAACTGTCAACCACACTCACGGCAGGCCCATAAACCTTCTTTGTCCTGTGGTCAGTAGAGGAGCCCCAGGCTGTGGAGAGACTGGCCTTGCACCTCTGGTTCTCCCTCCCTGTGGGGAGGGCCAGACTACAGAGAAGGCTGATGACGTGGCTCCGCAGTGCCTGCAGGCGGGTGCTAGCCTGAGCTGGGAGGGGCCTTACACACGTGAAGCCCCGGGGGCCTGGGAGTGACCGGGGACCCCCGATTATAGTTGCACTCGTAGCGCCCGGTGCCACGAGGTACGCCGTGGTCTGGGCTGTAGGGGCGCCTGGAGTGGACCCCTGGCGGCTCCACACACTGGCTGGGCTTCTGCTTCCACACTTGGGGACAGAAGATGGAATGAGAGGGGAAAGGGCTTGACGAAAAGGGGGTACACTCCTGGCCCAGTAATCTCCAGCCCCAAACGATTCTCCAGCCCCAAACAAGATGTATTGTCACTAACAGGTAATCTTACTTAGAGAGTGGGGCGGAAGTGGTAGCTTAGGTGGTTAATAATGCCAGAAAATCTCAGCTGGTTCTAACCCTTTGCCGACTAGTGAAAATTCTGGGTCAATGTGCCTTTGAGCAAGGCACTCTACCCCAATGTTCGTAGTCGCCTCAGGATAAGAGCGCCTGCTAAATGACAAATAAAACTGGATGGAAGAGGACCAAACTTTACTCACAACATGGCATCTTCGTACTTTAGCTTCCTCACCACAACAAAGATCTAATTGGACTCGAGCTATCTAAATACATTTTTTATGTGCAGCAAACCTTTCAGTCACACCTGATGTTATAAATACCATGATCAGCATGACCCATCCCTTCAAAAAACAATGTTCCTTCCACTGGAGCTGACAGAATCAAGTGAGTTTCCTGCCTGGAACTACAGGTGAGGGTCTCTCTTTCTCTTTTTCTTTCTTTCTATCTCTTTTTTTTTTCACTATTCTTTGTCTTTTAGCAAAGCGAGTCTTTCTCTTCTTTCTGTCTCACATTCTCTCTCTTGTCATACAGGAAAATAACAGGTATTTTCACATTACGGCAGTCATTAGCTATAAACACACTCCACTGCCACTAACTCCATACCTGACACCGGAAAGACCTGGTCTTTACAATAAGCTCACACGCATGCATGCACAGGACTGTACTATTGACAAATACAATAGATTGGTGAAAACAAATCTAATTTATACATATAAACGTTAACTTTCTTCTACTAGGGCTGTATCAAAGTGTACTACAACACACACGTGTCTGATGTAACCTACATACTGCTAACCACACGTATGCACAAAATAATGAGATAGACAACTACATAGGCATGTAGGAAACAGAAACAGCCCAAGCAAGCAGCTCTCATATACAGTAAAGCCCAATAACAGTCTTCTCAGGCCTGATCTACCAGGTAACTTAAACAGCTACTCCACTGTCCTGGTTTCTATCCCATGGAGCAACAGTCAGCCAGCTCCCAGTCAGCCGTCAGTCAGTGAGTAACCACTTCACCACAGTCACATGCCCCTGCCTGACTTCCCTTCCTGCCACACCCCCTCTGTCCAGGGCGCTGCCCTATGGTTCTTTCTCAATCGCTGGGAAGAAAACATAATGACAGAGCAGGAGCTGGCAGGGAAACTAAAACTGGCAGTAGCAAATTCATGTGGAGAAAGCTATCTTCAGACTATGAGGCAGGCAAACGTCATTTTAAAATACCTAAGTGGTTAAGTAACATGTTCTGTAGGATGGTCGCAACAATTTGGAAAACGTAGTGTTTTTTCTCTCTTTTTGGTCCTCTTTTTCCTTGTTTATCTCTATTCTCTTCCTGAGAAGCAGTGGTTTCCTGTGTTGGTGTGGGAGCTGACAGAAGAGATACAAGACAGGGAGAAGAACACTTTGGAGGACTATGGAAACAGAACACCAATGATCCTTAGCACAGCCCACATAGACACATTAGTTGAGATAGTTGAGAATGCTATGTCTTTTGTGCAATAGCAACAGAGTGTTGATGTTACAACACCTTAGCAATCAGAACATCAGGGAGAGGAAACCGGTGTACACACGTCGTGGTTTTTAACAGCATTTTCTGTATCGAGAAATAAACATTCCCTGATAAAGAGGGAGAAACAAGGCGCCACAATATTGAAAGGCTTTTGACACAGGGGACCGTAGCATGTTATGTAATGGAGCCAGCCTACAGCGATACATCTCTTGACCCTGTTGGAATGTTCACCTTACTTCGGGCAGCTCAGTTCAGATAAAGATTTGTTTCAAGTGGATTTTGTTACTTGGAGAAATGGTATTAAGCGTAGCTGTTACATTTGTACTATACTCACATGATGACCCATGTGTTTGAACTATTAGATGTATTGATGTATTTGTGTTTGAAACTATAAGAGTACTGTATTGATATTTTGTGTTTGAACTATATATGGGATGATGTACCTTTGTGTTTTATATCTAGTAAGAGGTACTGTATTGACGTACCTTGTGGTTTTAACTGTCATTATGTATTGTATCTAAACTTGTGTTTGAAC
>NW_025540165.1:0-9401 GCF_020615455.1 Coregonus clupeaformis | reverse complement strand
GAACACTAGTCACTTTAATAATGTTTACATATCTTATTACTCCTCTCATATGTATATACCTGTATTCTATTCTATAATATTCTACTGTATCTTAGTCCATGCCGCTCTGTCATTGCTTGTCCATATATATGTATATATTCTTCAAATTCCATTCCTTACTAGATTTGTGTGTATTGGGTATATGTTGTGAAATTGTTAGATATTACTTGTTAGATATTACTGCACTGTCGGAGCTAGAAGCACAAGCATTTCGCTACACCCGCAATAACATCTGCTAAACACGTGTATGTGACAAATAGGAAGAGGTGAGGACTGGTAGGTGGTCTGGGACGGTGGTTTGGGCTGATGAGTGGTCGGTGGAGACCGGAACAGGTTCTCCCATCTCTACAGAGGAACTCTGGAGCTCTGTCAGAGCTCCCTGACCAAGGCCCTTCACCCCAATTGCTCAGTTTGGCCGGGCGGCCAGCTCTTAGGAAGATTTTTTTTTGGTTCAAAACTTCTTCCATTTAAGAATGATGGAGGCCACTGTGTTCTTGGGGACCTTCAATGCTAAAGAAATTTTTTAGTACCCTTCCCCAGATCTGTGCCTCGACACAATCCTGTCTCAGATATCTCCGGACAATTTCTTCGACCTGATGGCTTGGTTTTTGCTTTGACAGGCACTGTCAACTGTGGGACCTTATATAGACAGGTGTGTGCCTTTCCAAATCATGTCCTATCAATTGAATTTACCACAGGTGGACTGCAATCAAGTTGAAGAAACATCTCAACTATGATCAATGGAAACAGGATGCACCTGAGCTGAATTTAGAGTATAATAGCAAAGGGTCAGAATACTTATGTAAATAAGGTATTTCTTTTTTTTTAATATAAATTTGCACAAATTCTAAAAACCTGTTTTTGCTTTGTCCTTATGGGGTATTGTGTACAGATTTATGAGAAAAATGTATAATTTAATCCATTTTAGATAAGGCTGTAACGTAACAAAATGTGGAAATAGTCAAGGGGTCTGAATACTTTCCGAATGCACTGTATATCAACAAATTGGCAAGGGCACTAGAACAGTCTACAGCACCCGGCCTCACCCTACTAGAATCTCAAGTCAAATGTCTACTGTTTGCTGATGATCTAGTGCTTCTGTCCCCAACCAAGGAGGGCCTACAGCAACACCTCGATCTTCTGCACAAATTGTGTCAGACCTAGGCCCTGACAGTAAATCTCATTAAGACAAAAATAATGGTGTTCCAAAAAAGGTCCAGTTGCCAGAACCACAAATATAAATTCCATCTAGACACCATTGCCCTAGAGCACACAAAAAACTATGCATACCTCAGCCTAAACATCAGCGCCAATTGTAACTTCCACAAAGCTGTGAACGATCTGAGAGACAAGTCAAGAAGGACCTTCATACGCCATCAAAAGGAACATAAAATTCAACATACCAATTAGGATCTGGCTAAAAATACTTGAATCAGTTATAGAACCTATTGCACTTTATGGTTGTGAGGTCTGGGGTCCGCTCACCAACCAAGAATTCACAAAATGGGACAAACATTAAATTGAGACTCTGCATGCAGAATTCTGCAAAAAATATCCTCAGCGTACAACGTAAAACGCCAAATAATGCATGCAGAGCAGAATTAGGCCGATACACGCCCAATATCAAAATCCAGAAAAGAGACGTTAAATTCTACAACCACCTAAAAGGAAGCGATTCCAAACCTTCCATAACAAAGCCCTCACGACATAGAGATTAACCTTGAGAAGAGTCCCCAAATAAGATGGTCCTGGGGCTCTGTTCACAAACAAAAACAGACCCCACAGAGATCCAGGACAGCAACACAATTAGACCCAACCAAATCATGAGAAAACAAAAAGATAATTACTTGACACATTGAAAAGAATTAACTAAAAAAATGAGCAAACTAGAGTTGGACATAAACAGAGAGTAGAATACCTGACCACTGTGACTGACCCCAAAGGAAAGCTTTGACTATGTACAGACTCAGTGAGCATAGCCTTGCTATTGAGAAAGGCCGCCGTAGGCAGACCTGGCTCTCAAGAGAAGACAGGCTATGTGCACACTGCCCACAAAATGAGATGGAAACTTAGATGCAGTTCCTAACCTCCTGCCAAATGTATGATCATATTAGAGACACATATTTCCCTCAGATTACACAGACCCACAAAGAATTTGAAAACAAATCCAATTTTGATAAACTCCCATATCTATTGGGTGAAATACCACTGTGTGCCATCACAGCAGCAAGATTTGTGACCTGTTGCCACAAGAAAAGGGGCAACTAGTGAAGAACAAACACCATTTTAAATACAACTCATATTTATGTTTATTTATTTCCTTTGTACTTTAACTATTTGTACATTGTTACATCACTGTATATAGCCATAACATGACATTTGAAATGTCTTTATTCTTTTGAGCTTTTGTTTGTGTAATGTTTACTGTTCATTTATATTGTTTATTTCACTTTTGTTTATTATCTATTTCACTTGCTTTGGCAATGTTAACATCGTTTCCCATGCCAATAAAACCCCTTTGAATTGAATTGAGTGAGAGAGAGAGAGAGAGAGAGAGAGAGAGAGAGAGAGAGAGAGAGAGAGAGAGAGAGGAGAGAGAGAGAGAGAGATAACAGAGAGAGAGAGAGAGAGAGACAGAGAGAGAGACGGAGAGATACAGAGAGAGAGAGTGGTTCCTTCACACATTGTCCTGACCTGCCTGCCCATGTCAGCATGTCCACTGAAGCAACCCCCTTTAAACGTTTCCCTTTTATTCTCCCAAAGGAATATTGTTGGAGAGAAATAAAATAGATTCACCCCCTGGGGATGGAACATTTGTAGCATAGCTGTGGCCACAGCCGTAGTGGTTTATTGCCGTGACTGCTCTGAGTGACTGCCTTCTGGGTTAGCGGTTTTAGCGATTGAGTGCTAGCTGCTTTGGCACTGTTGGTGTTGGGTCTTATTTGTCCGATCAATGCAGAGCACCCGTCCAGCTTTTAGAGGGCTTGTTTATGTGCAGCAGTGAAGTGGACCATTGGGCTTCAGTGCCGCTGTTGTGTGCAGATTTGTATAATCGCTCTCATTCTGCTATCGACCTGACATAACCATTAAGAAGTGGCACTCTTTGGAGTTTTGTATAAGTGCGTGTTTGTGTGTGCGTGTGTGTGTTTGTGTGTGTGTGTTGTGCTGTGTATCGGGGGCTGGGGGCTGTTGACAAAGAATTGGAACTGGCAGTGTTCTTTTTATTTCTGATTGTTCCAACAATAGGTGCCTCTAGGTACCTCTGGGTATTCCAATTGGATACTTGGCCTGTCATTCATGTAGATTGTTTGTTTGTTGTTGCAGAATCTGTTTGTTCAGCTTTTGTCACCACGCGACAGACAGACACACTGGCAAACACACGCACAAACACACACACGGACACAGGCACACACACACACTGACACACTCTACCTCTGTCACACATAGAGAGACAACTGAAGAGAGAGAGACAAAGGAACAAATGAGGTTGCCTCCGTTGGGGATGGAGAGAGAGAATGGCGAAGGGCTCACACAGAGAAAAAAACTGGGAGATATTGGCAGGCAGCAGTGGTGCTTGTTCAGCTGGTATTGACACATCCAGCAGACAGGTTCTCATACAGCTCTCCTTTGGCCTTGTTGTGTTTTTATGAACACACAGAGATGCACTATGTAAACCCTAATGTAAAAAACAACTCTCAAATCAAACAAAACCCATGACAGAGGTACAACCGAAGTGTAATCAGCCAAGTTCAGAGGTGGTCCTCCACATGCCTGTCCAGAATGCCGTAAGGGAGAGTGTCGGTAAGAGGGGGAAAGAGAGTTTCCTCTTTCCTTGTTGTTTAGGCATCTGGCATTGTAACACAGGGAATGTATTAGGGTGGATATAAGGGCTGTGAAGGTGAGTTAGTATATCAGGTAAAGGCTTTATACACACCTGCCTATTAGCATGTCTGAGTTAAGTCCCCATGCAGTCCATCAAATGGCTGGAATGACCCCCCTACACTCAAACAAACACACACACACATGCAAGTCTATCAGATTGCTAAGCTCTCCCTCCCTTTCTCTGTGGTTCTTTTGTATAAGGCTGCCAACCACAACTGCAATACTACTGCACCACTGGCTCTGTGCCCAGAGAGAGAGAGAGATTGAGAGAGAGAGAGAGAGAGAGAGAGAGAGAGAGAGAGAGAGAGAGAGAGAGAGAGAGAGAGAGAGAGAGAGAGAGAGAGAGAGAGAGAGAGAGAGAGCGAGAGAGAGAGAGAGAGAGAGAGAGAGAGAGAGAGAGAGAGAGAGAGAGAAGAGAGAGAGAGAGAGAGAGAGAGAGAGAGAGAGAGAGAGAGAGAGAGAGAGAGAGAGAGAGAGAGAGAGAGAGAGAGAGAGAGAGAGAGAGAAAGAGAAGGATAGAGAGAGAGAGAGGAAGATAGATGGAGAGAGAGAGGGAGAGAGAGAAAAAGAGAGAGAGAGAGAAAGAGGGCGAAACCCTGCTGCTCTTTTATATGCACATATTTGACTGCTGCATCGATACATGAGCACTTGTCATTACAATAAAACATTTTTGAATTTGAATATGACTTCCTCTTTGCTAATATAATCAGGCAGCTTTCCAAAATGGTATCAGCGCTTGTTTGCCAACTGTAGCGTTTGTTTGTCCAAAAGCTGATCTCTGCCAGAGTGGACAGATGCTGAAGAGAGAACAGAGAGAGAAGAAAGAGAGAGAGATCAGAGAGAAGAGAGAGAGAGAGGGAGGGTAGAGAGAGATAGAGAACAGAGAGAAAGGAGAAGATAGAGGCCAGGGAGAGAGGAAGAGGGAGGGAGAAGGAGGGGACAGAAAGAGGGAGAGGAAGTGGACAGAGAGAGAGAGGCAAATAAATAAAAATACAGTGAAAGAGAGAGTGTTGAATGTGTTGAGATATATTGATGTTTATGGTGGATGGAGACACAGGACTCATCTGTTGTATCACAAAGCACAGGGCCACTACTGTTTTGTCCTCTCTCTCTTAGTAATTTACAGTAGCCTCTTCAGTTCCCCTAACACCACAGTCTAGACTGGGACCCCTGTCCATAGACAACACCTGTTGCCAGGCAATGACTGAGTCATGTTCTGTCTGGGCTCAGTTTCAGAGAGAGGGTTAATGATGTTATAACATATATGTCACCAACACTGGGCCCAGAGGAGGGAGAGGGAACATGGTTAGTTACAGAAAGATAGTTCATACTGTACTGTACATGGAGCCCTGGTTCAGTTGTTGTAGTGGTGGAGGTGGCTGGGGGATGGAAATCTTGAGAAAGGATGGGAATGGGAACAGACTGGTGAGTTTCATCCCTTCAGCCCAAGGTTTCTCTCTCAAGATGCTGTCTAGACACGGTAATCCCTGGGAAGGAGGGAGGGAGAGAGAGAGAGAGACAGAGAGAGAGAAAAAGAGGGAGGAGAGGTAGAGAGACAGAGCGAGACATACACTGAGTGTACAAAATATTTAAAAACCTGTTCTTTCCATTACAGACTGACCAGGTGAATCCAGGTGAAAGCTATGATCCCTTATTGATGTCACTTGCTAAATCCACTTCAATCAGTGTAGATGAACGGGAGGAGACAGGTTAAAGACTGATTTTTAAGCCTTGAGACAATTGAGACATGGGTTGTGTATGTGTGCCATTCAGAGGGTGAATGGGCAAGACAAAGGATTGAAGTGCTTTTGAACAGGGTATGGTAGATGGTGCAAGGCGCACCGGTTTGTGTCAAGAACTGCATTGCTGCTGGGTTTTTCATGCTCAACAGTTTCCCGTGTGTAACGATAATGGTCCACCATCCAAAGGACATCCAGCCAACTTGACACAACTGTGGGAAATATTGGAGTCAACATGGGCCAGCATCCTTGTGGAACTCTTTTCGACACCTTCGTAGAGTCCATGCCCTGACGAATTGAGGCTGTTCTGAGGGCAAAAGGGGACGGGGGGGGGGGGTACAACTCAGTAATAGGAAGATGTTCCTGATGTTTTGTAGACTCAGTGTAAGTTGACTGCCCTGGTCCCTGGGCTTGGAGATGGGTGTGGAGGCGTGGATGTGTTGGTGGTGGGCCGAAGGCAGAGAACAATAGTCTGGCTCTTCCAGGGGTCTGTAGCTGGTGGGAAAGTGTTTGGACACAGAATAATAAACCCATAATAGGAGATAACACATACATATGACGAGGCCTTCTTCTTCTTTGATTTGATGTCTACATTGTGTTATGTGGGGTAACTGAATCTCTCCCCCCCCTCCCCCTCCCTCAATTGTTTAGTTTTTCAGGGAGGTGAAGGATAAGGACATTTTCTCAATTTCATGCTAATTTGCTGCATATTAGCCTGTGGTTGGAGTCAATAGTGTGTTCAGTCAGCCGCGAGTCGGGAGGTTCAGACTTATAGTTGGGTTTCAAGTTTCATTCAATCTCTGCTTCCGTCTAATAGGCTGTTCCACTGCCTCTGTTTAATGATTGTGTGTAATTAGTGAAACTGGATATATACACATCTATCTCTCTCTCTCTGTCTCTCTCTCTCTCTCACTCTCTCTCTCTCTCTCTCTCTCTCTCTCTCTCTCTCTCTCTCTCTCTCTCTCTCTCTCTCTCTCTCTCTCTCTCTCTGTGGAGGAGTGTCTAGAGGTTATTTCCCAGGGAATTAAAAGAGGACTTTATTGAATAGAGATAATACTTATCATTAACATAAATCTAAACAGGAATCGTTGATACGGGTCATTTCATATCACATTCTCTGAATACTTTATTGTATTTGTTATGAATAGAATAAGTGTGTGGAGTGTTTATTTGCCTTGTTTCCGTGGCCAGTGTGCAAGACCTTATAGGCCAATGTCCATTACATTGTCATATTTGTGTCTTGGTCTTTACATGTACAGTATGTCTGTGTTCTGATTCTATAAGTATTGTATAGTAGGCTATTAAATATTGTATAGAAGGTTATAATATATTGTATAGAAGGCTATAATATATTGTATAGTAGGCTATAATATATTGTATAGAAGGCTATAATATATTGTATAGTAGGCTATTATATATTGTATAGTAGGTTATAATATATTGTATAGAAGGCTATAATATATTGTATAGAAGGATATAATATATTGTATAGAAGGCTATAATATATTGTATAGTAGGTTATAATATATTGTATAGAAGGCTATAATATATTGTATAGAAGGCTATAATATATTGTATAGTAGGCTATAATATATTGTATAGAAGGCTATAATATATTGTATAGTAGGTTATAATATATTGTATAGTAGGATATAATATATTGTATAGTAGGTTATAATATATTGTATAGTAGGATATAATATATTGTATAGTAGGTCATAATATATTGTATAGTAGGTTATAATATATTGTATAGAAGGCTATAATTAAATCAAATCAAATCAGATTGTATTTGCCACATGTGCCGAATACAACAGGTGTAGACATTACAGTGAAATGCTTACTTACAGCCCTTAATCAACAATGCATTTATCTTTTTATAAAAAAAGTAAAATAAAACAACAACAACAAAAAAGTGTTGAGAAAAAAAGAGCAGAAGTAAAATAAAATAACAGTAGGGAGGCTATATACAGGGGGGGGGGTACCGGTGCAGAGTCAATGTGTGTCACGGTTTCGGCCGAGGCTGCTCCTCCTCCTTGTTCGGGCAGGCTTCGGTGGTCGTCGTCCCCGGAGTACTAGCTGCCACCGTTCGATGTTTCATGTTTGTTTGGTTTTGTCTGTTTGTAACACCTGTCCCTTGTTAGTGTTTGATTGTGTTCCCTATTTAAGTTTCGTAATTGGGTCAGGTGTTATGTGTGATTGTTTGTGTCAGCTGTTCATGTTGATGGTGTTTTTGCTCTCATTCTGTTTATTTTGAGAGTCCAGCACTGCGTGCGCCTTCTTGTTTTTACGCACTGTGTTGTGTGCGTTTTGTCGCTCTGCCTCCCGGTTTGGTTGGCTATTTCTCCTGTTTGGAGTTGTTTTTTTCATCACTAAAGACTGTTGACGAACACTTTTGTGCCTGCGCTTGATTCCCTGCACCACATCCACACTCAGCGTTCTGACAATGTGCGGGGGCACCGGCTAGTTGAGGTAGTTGAGGTAATATGTACATGTGGGTAGAGTTAAAGTGACTATGCATAAATAATTAACAGAGTAGCAGTAGCGTAAAAAGATGGGGTGGGGGTGGGGGGCAGAGCAAATAGTCCGGTTAGCCATGATTAGCTGTTCAGGAGTCTTATGGCTTGGGGGTAGGCTGTTGAGAAGCCTTTTGACCTAGACTTGGCTCTCCGGGTACCGGGCTGCCGGTGCGGTAGCAGAAAGAACAGTCTATGACTAGGTTGGCTGGAGTCTTTGACAATTTTGAGGGCCTTCCTCTGACACCGCCTGGTATAGAGGTCCTGGATGGCAGGGAAGCTTGGCCCCAGTGATGTACTGGGCGTCACGCACTACCCTCTGTAGTGCCTTGCGGTCGGAGGCCGAGCAGTTGCCATACCAGGCGGTGATGTAACCAGTCAGGATGCTCTCGATGGAGCAGCTGTATAACTTTTTGAGGATCTGAGGACCCATGCCAAATCTTTTCAGTCTCCTGAGGGGGAATAGGCTTTGTCGTGCGACTGTCTTGGTGTGTTTGGACCATGATAGTTTGTTGGTGATGTGGACACCAAGGAACTTGAAGCTCTCAACCTGTTCCACTACAGCCCCGTTGATGAGAATGGGGGCATGCTCAGTCCTCTTTTTTTTTCCTGTAGTCCACAATCATCTCCTTTGTCTTGGTAATATATTGTATAGTAGGCTATAATATATTATATAGTAGGCTATAATATATTGTATAGAAGGCTATAATATATTGTATAGAAGGCTATAATATATTGTATAGAAGGCTATAATACATTTACATTTTAGTCATTTAGCAGACGCTCTTATCCAGAGCGACTTACAGTTAGTGAATACATCTTCTTTTTTTTTATACTGGCCCCCCATGGAATCGAACCCACAACCCTGAGCGTTGCAAACGTTCCATGCTCTATCAACTGAGCTACATCCCTGCCGGTCATTCCCCCTACCCTGGGCCAATTGTGTGCGCACGCCCATGAGTCTCCCGGTCGCGCCGGCTGCGACAGAGCCTGGATTCGAACCAGGATCTCTAGTGGCACAGTTACACTGCGATGCAGAGCCTTAGACCACTGCGCCACTCAGGAGTACAGTATAGTAGGTTATAATATATTGTATAGTAGGCTATAATATATTGTATAGTAGGTTATGGAATATGTTGCTATAGTAAGGTTATAATATATTGTATAGTAGGGTTATAATATATTGTATAGAAGGCTATAATATATTGTATAGAAGGCTATAATA